>NW_018128152.1:646793-682891 GCF_001952655.1 Monopterus albus
TAACCTACGTATAAAATGAGATCCACAGCACAGGAACTGTCAGCGTGGACCGTATAACACAAAACATATAACCTACGTATAAAATGAGATCCACAGCACAGGAACTGTCAGCGTGGACCGTATAACACAAAACATATAACCTACGTATAAAATGAGATCCACAGCACAGGAACTGTCAGCGTGGACCGTATAACACAAAACATATAACCTACGTATAAAATGAGATCCACAGCACAGGAACTGTCAGCGTGGACCGTATAACACAAAACATATAACCTACGTATAAAATGAGATCCACAGCACAGGAACTGTCAGCGTGGACCGTATAACACAAAACATATAACCTACGTATAAAATGAGATCCACAGCACAGGAACTGTCAGCGTGGACCGTATAACACAAAACATATAACCTACGTATAAAATGAGATCCACAGCACAGGAACTGTCAGCGTGGACCGTATAACACAAAACATATAACCTACGTATAAAATGAGATCCACAGCACAGGAACTGTCAGCGTGGACCGTATAACACAAAACATATAACCTACGTATAAAATGAGATCCACCGCACAGGAACTGTCAGCGTGGAAAACAAAAAAACGTCTCATACACACCACGAAAAAAGGGCTGTTACGGGGTATGCACATTACAGTAGGTAATGCTCTGGTGACAGCGGAGCATCCACCAGAGGTATAGATAAGGTAAGAGGTTGATTACAGTGATGCGCCCCAGCTGTGTGCAACAACCCACAAGTCACTGACTACAAAAAGCGACACAGCTGAGGCTGATCCTGCAAAAAGAGCGAGCAGAAGAGAGGCAGGTCGTGCCGAGCAGACCTGACAGTTTACTCCTGTTAGAATAACATTTATTCTATAACATTTATTCTATAATTATTATAACATTAAAAAGTACCCAACAACTTTATGAGCTTGTGTAACCTTTTAAAATCATAGCGATCATGACTATTAACCTACAAATTGTTATCAGTTCATCCATGAGTCCAAGAAGACATCTGGGTTAGCTCTAATAAAATTCCCCTCAGGCATTCCTAAGATATCACGTTCACAAGAATGGAAACAAACGTGAGGTCACTGTGACCTTTCACCAGTAAAATCTAAATAGCTCATCTTTGAGTCCATTTGGACACTTGTGTCAAACTTGAAGAAATCGTGTTCACAAGCATGGGCCAGCCAGATGGACAGATGTACCGACGGTCGGAGGAACAACCTGAAAACATATCGCGTCCGTCCATGCTATCACTGGCTTGAAAAAAAAAAAAAAGGACTTTTTCAGGTCCCCTGCTCTTTGTTTTGAATTCTTACACAACTCTTGAGCACGTTTCCTAGCACCTCTTTCAGTTATGGCATCACTGAAAACCAGTGAATCGATTTGAAGAGGGCTGTACATAGCAGACAACCAAGCAATCTGGTAGACTTGGAACAAGAATGCCATGAAGAATGGGCTAAAATTATACCTGAAAAGATACAAATGCTGAACAGAGAGTATCCAGAGAGGCTAATGAGAAAAAAAAAATGTTTTTGCCATTTTAAAGTAAGGGGATGAAAACTTTTGCACACAACTGTACACTCCAGGGAGATAAACCCTTCCTGCCCTCAGCACTGACACTAACTGCAGATAGTTTCCCCTGCTGTTTGTACTGTAATGAATCTCTGTACCACCCTTTCTTCATCTTTTCATCTAAAGGCTTTCTCTCCCCTTGTCCTCTGATTTCTGCCCTCCCTCTCTGTGCTGTCTGCTCATCAGCCCGTGATGAATTATGAATAACTCATTACACTTTTATCGCAGCTAGGATATGTATGAGCACATTCATTTACATACCCCTGATTACCAGAGCTATGTTTATTCATGACTCTCCAACCTGGGCCACACCCACTTCCTTTTCTGATAGCCACAGTGACCCCGAATGTCCCTGATATGTGGCCGCCATCCATCTCCCCCGGCAACTAATCAATAGGGCAGATCATCAGTCTTGCGTTGATGGTCAGACAGGGCTGGTCTGACAGGTGCATGACACATGCTCACATAAGCGCACACACACACACACACCCCAAATATGTAGTGTAAGGTTATATAATATACCATATCACTAAAATAAGCTCTAATACAAATGGACACACACAACCAACACCTCTATGCAGTCTGAACCAGAGTTACAGTAGAAATAAATCTAGAGACACACAGACAACAACACACACACAAGCTGTAAACAAACAAATGATTAATGTGAGTACTTTAAATGACATGACATCAACAGCACCACACTGCATGCTGGGAAGGTCACCGCAACAGCTGCGGTACTAAGGGTTTGGTTGAAAAAAAAAAAAAACCTCTTAATGTACAGGGACAAAGACTACGAGGAGATGAAACTGCATATTCTACTGACTGACTCTCCTGATCTGTATTTATCATTTGCTGGATCTTCACAAGTCTCTGTAACTAAAAGCACTGCAAACTTAAATTAGAAAGCTGTAGAAAACGCATAGAAACAATACATCCACCTCCTTTATGACATCACCCTGCTTGAACCACTCACCCAAAACTGCACCTGGATAAGGTGAATGCCAGACAATCCTTTCTGTTTGTGTCCTATGACTGTTCACTAACACTTATCAGATAAAGCAGAAATTACATAAACATAATTTATATTTTGGAAGATTTGATTAGAATATTCAATGTAAATTAGTAGCTGAAGACAGCCCATCCCAGTATATCACAATGCTTGCTTGCAACCAAGGGAGACAATATGTGGGTGGCTGTTGGCTGTCATAAAGTGTGTTTGTGTACAGCACCATTAAATAATAATCTCATTAATGTCTGTCATAAAATAGTAAGATGTAACACATACAAATGCGCATCTCAAAGATATGTACGGCTCTGGTTTTGCAGTGGGACATGGTACACATTTGAAAATCTATTGATAATACTGGGAACACAGGAGTAAGGTTAAAACAAGAGAATCTTCATAGGAGAGGTGGAAAATTTATTTGGACCCTGTTGATAGCTGTTGGCAGTCAGTCTGGCTGGCAGAACAAGGCTGTGGTAACATTCTGGTCCACATCTCAAAGGTTTTTTATTCTCTTTTTATAGCACTGACTTGTCAAATCTTACTTAAAATAAATAATCTAGAATTTGCTATTGTTTATTGAATAGACCTGAACATTGTGATGGGGCTGTTTCATTCCTCCTTGTCATTTAAAGTTCTTGTGTCTATAGAGTTAGGAAAGGAAATTCTGGATAATACTGTATATGTTGCAGCATTTTTATTTATCTAAATTGTACAAACTGTACAAATCCTTAAAGTATTTAAGTCTCAGTTTCCTTGATATGACTTTGGCATCACACACATACTGTACAATTACAATATTCTGCAGAAGGAACACCAACCCACTTTCCTGCCTATCATGCCCACACACACAAATGCTCTCACTAAC
Organism: Monopterus albus; assembly: GCF_001952655.1. Taxonomy (NCBI): domain Eukaryota; kingdom Metazoa; phylum Chordata; class Actinopteri; order Synbranchiformes; family Synbranchidae; genus Monopterus; species Monopterus albus. Next base: position 650,250 of record NW_018128152.1, read on the forward strand.
AGCCACCATATGCCAGCCTGTGCCAGTCTGTTTTAATAGACATTCGTTTTCCATGAACCAAAACCACAAAGAGGAAAAAGTGATACTGTTCAATTATGAATATCTCATATCTATAATAAATAGACTCCTGTCTTTTTTCTCTGATTTTTGTCTTAGTAAATCTAAAAGGAAGGTCGGGAGGTACAGTAGGTCCTGTTGGGTTAGTTAAAGGTACTGGTGTGCTTTATTTTTAGTGAAGTGGGTCCTTTCTTCTTGCTGTGTGAAATAATGCTTGGCACAGTCCAACTTGTCATCCCCTATTGGTGGCAGGCCCCATTGAAACCTCAACTCATGGACTGCAGGTGACTCCTATCATCTGATGGTTGCTACTGCATTTGTAGCTCAAAGTCGCGAGACATGCTTTGGTCAAAGACAAGGTGCGTCAGAAGGATAATAAAGAATTAACGCAAATTCCTTTTAATGACACAAATATTTTGTGATGCATGATTAACAGACACATTCTGTGATTATGACCCCCAGCCTTCCCTGTAGTTTAGGAAACCGGGAACTGATACAGCATCAGAAATGAGCAGAAAGGGCTAAAGAATGGCATCTGGCAGGGCCAGATGGTTCTGTCCACAAGACCAAAGTTATTTGCATTTACTGTCGATGTGACCTGAGTTACCACCAGAGTACATCAAGCTTCAAATATCACTTGCTGGCCCAACGCACAGCTAATGCAGACAGTCATCCTCCCCCTCGCCAAAGGCAGACCATGCTAGTTTGCAACTAAGATGCCTGAACAACTCTACAAGCAGCAACAGCGATAGCTAAATGGGTGGCTACAGCTTGTGGAGGACAAGGGTCTGTTTGAAAGAATTTGCATCACATCCAAAGACTGCAGGTATGAACTGCCTTCGAATGCCACCACCGTAACCAAGATACAGAACTTGTATGAAGATGAGAAAGCTAAAGTGGAGGAGGCGTCGGGACAGACAAACATGACTGGCTCACCAGGGACTACTGGACCTCTCTCAGTAATCACATGTTCCCTCGCAGTCCCCTTAAGGTACGTTTAGAGCCAGTGGTGGAAGAAGTTCTCAGATCCTTTGCTTAAGTAAAAGTAGCAACACAACAGTGTAATACTCTGTTACAAGTCCTGCATTTAAATGTTACTTAAGTAAAAGTACAAAAGTATTAGTATCCAAACAGACCTAAAGTACTAAAAGTAAAAGTAGTCATTATGCAGAATGGCACATTTCACATTCCTGTATATCATATTATTGTAATGTAATTACTGATGCATTATTGTGTACATCACATTAAATTTTGCAGCTGGTAAAGGGGGAGCTAGTTTTCACTAGCTTAGGTGCATTTAATTTGAATTACTGCTTAGTAGCTTGTGAATTTTCCACCACAAATCAGTGAGGTCTAATAATTATACTGTATTTTTGTATTAATCTGGTTCTGAAAATTAATTAGGAACTAAAGTTATAAAATAAATGTACTGGAGTAACAAGTAAAATATGTGCCTCTAAAATGTAGTGAAGTTCAAGTATGAAAGGTGCATTTAATTTGAATTACTGCTTAGTAGCTTGTGAATTTTCCACCACAAATCAGTGAGGTCTAATAATTATACTGTATTTTTGTATTAATCTGGTTCTGAAAATTAATTAGGAACTAAAGTTATAAAATAAATGTACTGGAGTAACAAGTAAAATATGTGCCTCTAAAATGTAGTGAAGTTCAAGTATGAAGTAACAGAAAATAAAAACATTTGAATAATGATACCTCAAAATTGTATTTAAGTACTTGAGTAAATGTCCTTAGTTATTTTCCACAACTGTTTAGAACAGATTTTAAAAAGTGCAATGAATTTGATTAATTGTATAATCACAATTATGTATTTTAATCGATTGACAGTACCAGTAGATATGTTTGATAATAAAATTAAAGATCAAGATATTGATTTAAAAAATACTGCTTAGGAAGGAAGAACTTCCCATTTTGCAAAAGCACAATCTCCACAAAATTTCTCTTCCAAAACCATAAACAAACATGCCTTTTATTTTCCCTGTAATGTGTGTTAGTAAGACCCATGAACCTCCACTCTGACAATGCCCATCAGTGGTTGCTTCCCAATCACCCAGGCAATTTATTTAAGTAAATGTGTGATCGATACAGGTCCCAGTAACACACAACATAAATAGGCCTATGCATTAGCCTGTGCATTAGTGGACTGATGTGTCAGGGGCTTTTGTTCAGCCTGTGTTTACCTCAACTAAACATCATTAATCAACTATAGATCCATGTGCTCAGAAAAATGCCAGTTATGTTTTACTTTCTTTCATATTATCCTGGTTAATTGATTGGTTTTCTGCAACAACAGCCTAATAGTCACCCTTTCTTTTATGATTTTATCACACTGATTTAGCTATTAGCAACAACACATCTGCCCTTCCCAAGGCCATTAATATATTTAAACATTAGAATGCAATTGGCTTTTAGCCACAGCGTGGCCCTCACTTGGTCAGAGACCTCTGTGGTGCTATGGTCAGCACCAGGGCATCCAGACATTAGGGCAGCTCCACTGGGGCAAACAAGCACTGAGCCACACTGACAGCTCATGGCAGGCAATGCAGGTAATTAAGGCAGAGCTCTGCAGAGACTGCCTAGGGAGGGGAGAATGGGGGCTGGGGGAGTGGAAAAGAGGGAGGGGCAGGGAAGGGTGGAGATGGGGTGGAGGACAGGATGGCCTCATAATGACAGTGAGTGAGCATCAACCCCCTACCCCTATAACCTACACCCCCTCCTCTCTTGCTGTAGGGACTTACACAATAAGCAGTAAAGAGAAATGCTGCCTGAGTCAAGATGCACAGATTGGAGAACAGGGGTTCCTCACTCTCCTAAATCTCCAGCTCCCAATTTGCCCTCATGAATAATGTTGAGCGGTATGCCCAGTGCCATGCTGCCACTATGTAAAACAATTGATACCCTCATCTGATGGCAACTCTCTGGAGGGTGAGATGAGAGTCACTGTAGAGTGGGTTAGTTGATGCCTATGAATGCTCATTTAAATGAGCAGCAACAGGAGAGGAGGGACTTCCCATGTACTGGATTCACTAAAGACCATAATGAGCTACATCACCAAGGTAGACATGGACAAATACTGCAAATCGACTGAGACAGAGAGAAAAAATAAATGAGATATGGCAAAGATCTGAAAAGAGGAGAAATGCCTGTGAGTGAGTAAACAAGCTGAAGCTGCTGCTACTGAAGCTAATATGCAAAGGCACTTCAAGAGCAAGGGAAAGAAGTAAAACCAACCATACGAGACATTCCTAATGCTCCATTACCCTTTCCTGAACCACATAGCACTGAAATGACAGTATGTAGCCGATGTAGCAGCTTCTAATGTTATTCCACATGAATATCACAATGTGAATCAGAACCTGATGTAGATGCTGGTTACTGCAGAGCTCTGGAGCCACAGAGGTTAGCTCACATAGTGCACAACAAAGCCAAATTATAACTTATAACATGCAGTCAGTGTGCATGTCTGGACACTGACACATTACCCTGACTGAGATATATCACTCCATTGAATCCAAATGTTCTTGAACTAACTTATCATAAATACTGTATAGTGTTAACAGCATGCCTCTGTGGATGGCATTGGACCAGCACTGTGAAATATTCCAGACTGAAATATTTTGCAATATTTCAACAACTAGGATGTATCCCACTAACTTTGGTGATCTACTGAGTTTTTACACTCACAGCAAGTGTTTTTTTAAGTTTTCACTTATCTTTTGAAATATCTCAAAATCAGCTTGATGGACAGGCACAGAACATTGATACAAACATTCAGGGTTCTCAGACCACTTGACTTTGGAGGCCCCCTGAGCTTCGCACATGAGTTTGACATACTGCACGTGGTTTTGAGTATTGGCTCAACAAGTATTTGTGATTATTTGTACAACACTGCTGATATGTGTTCAACATCACAGGAAATGCGTATGCTTATTTGATTTCTTGCCACAAGTTAGCAAAAATTGGTATAACTCTTAGGGTAGAGACACCCTAAGCCAATGGTTGGCTACAGCCACCATAAGCGTCTGTTAGGGCTCATCTTCCTAGTGTGTCCCGCATTGGCGCTATTGGCCCCTGTTCGGCCAATTCAACATATTGAATTGGTATCGGCCCACTGGGCGGCAAGAGAGAGACCACTCTGATTGGCTGTTAAGCTTAGCAAATCAGTGCACAAGAAGAAAACTATTCAGGAAAGCCCCTTCAGCCTGTCACTGTAGTATCCATGATTTCACCCATTTCATCTTGTTTTTCACCTCCATAGCATCCTTTCTTCTTCCGAAACCAAACAACCAAGGGCAGAGAATGGCAGCATCTTTTGCAACTTCATATCAGATATACTCTCGACGAGAAGCAGCTATAAACAGCAGCTATGTTGAATGAGAGGTGCTTTGTTTATAGCTTATACTTTCACAGTCTAGCTCTTCTTCTTTCCCTTTCTGGATGGCAAATACAGATACGCCCACCTGTTGGTAGGGGGAGTTATTTCTGTCACACAGGCACATAAGGTACATGATAGCTGGCTGTTGGTTGTAGTCTGTGTGATGTGTTCAAGTGTCACTTTTTCAAACCAGTTGGCCCAGACAAAGGCAGTGTGAGGCGACACAGCAGTCGGCTTTCGATGGTGCTAGTTCCTTCACGTTGGCTTGGTGTGTCTGCCTTTATGTCTATACAATAAATATGAAGCTACAGTCAGCAGCCAGTTAGCCTGGCTTTGTCCTGAGGTAACAAAACCCATCTACCAGTACCTCTAAGGCTCACTTAATATATTATAACTGTTTTGTTTAATCCATACAAAAGTTAAAGTGCAATACTGACACACAGTACATGCCAGACCATTTTATACACACATCCCCTTGCAATACACAACTTGTTGTTTTTACACTTTAGCTTTTGTATAGATTAAATATATGGGAAAGAGGGCTCTATTTTCCTGAAATAGGGCGCAGAGATAAACTTGCGTGTATAATGCACAAATGGGAATGTTCTACAATGTTTTGCAAGTTTGGTGACCTCAGATGCAGCACACTTCTGTACACAGTCAGGCATTAACAGGAGCATTGTGGAAGAGAGGCAGAATACGTTATTAGAAGGAGGAATACATGGTGAGCAGGTGGAATCTGGGCTGGCTTTAGTTATGTCCAATCAAACCTTCTCTCATCCCCTTTAAAGAACAGACTGGAAACTGGCTGACTGATGTCACTGATGTCAGGACAAAGAAATATATGGGAGGGAAGATTATTTCCCTGTATCTTCTTCTCCTTCCGGATATGTACTCCATTCATAAATTGACAGTGACAAAAACATTTATGTAGAAGTACTGCACATAACCATTCAGCCAATAGCCTGCTAATATCACTGACAACCATTTGTAGATGGAAGAAAGAAAGTCTCTGGTTCTGTAGCCAGTTATATAATGTAATTTACTCACAGCTGCACCCAGTGTGCAAAATCCACAGGGGCCTTGGGGTTATTTGAATGTAACTTCATAGATGTTTCATTGTTTTTAAAATAATGCAATAAAATTCTATTGTAATCATTGTGTTTATGGTGAAACTGATTGTGATCCACCAGAGCGCACAGCCACTAGTTGGGTTGCCCAGTTAATCTCAACCTAGTGCTGATGTTGTTGGGATCAAACCTCCATAACATGCAAAAACAGAAAAAACAGCTGTAATAATAATATGTCTGTGAAACATGATTGTTTGATGAAAATGTAACTTAACAGTGACAGCAGCGCACAGTATGGTCAGACTGACTGCTGCATAACATGATTCTGGATATCTGCATGGTGCTTGTTGTTGTTGGCTCATGAGCTGCTTTCACATTTCATTTTAATTTGTGTATTTGTGTGTGTGTGTTTGTATATAATTAATCTGTGATTCCGAAGAGATACCCCTTCTGTATCTAACCCCTCCCTCACTGGACGGGCAGTCTAGGGGTGTTATTACATTAAAGAGTTTTTTGTCTTAGTATAAAAATCACGTGACTTTAGTATACAACCAGGGGTGTTTAACTGGTCCACCAGACAGATGCGTTCTCATACCGTTTCCAGTGGTTGGCTGAGACAAGTTCAGACTGTTTGGTCAGAGGAGCATGTAGACTTCAGCCAGGCCCAGCCTGCTCAGGATGAGAAAGAAGCAATGGATTGGGAATGATAAGCTTACATTTTATTTATTGGACATTTTTACTTATTTCATGAATGAGGTGAGCTGAGTTGTCATGTCTGATGAACAGGACCTGTTAAACTATCTAGCAAATGAAGCCAATAAGTTACAAGGTAGTAATGTAAATCAGTCTCACACCTCGAGTGACAGAAGGAGTATCCTATTTCTCTCTGGTGTATCTATTAAAATACATTTGTGTACTTGTTCTTGTGCTTCCCAGCCTACACACTTGTCAGGAAAATTGCAATGCACCTGTGATGGTGATAAAGGGTGGTCAAAACTCTGTGCTGCCTAATCCACATAAATATTACCTCAACTGTGCCTCTCCTCCAAGCTTAGCACATGCACATACAGGCAGGAAAATACCAAACACACCTATGCGCAAAAAATAAAGACGTGCCCGAGGAAAATGCTATAACGACGGTGTTTGAAGCTTTGCAGAAATTGTACTGGATGGATAAAGAGCCCACGATGTGTAAATTAGTGAGCTTCAGAGGTGCTGGTAGTGTAGGCAGATTTTGACACTTCTGGACAGACCCAGGTTAACTGTTTCCCCTTCCAGTTTTCCAGTTTTGTGCTATGCTACTAAGCAGCTATTGGCTGCAGTGCTAAATTTAACTGAACACTATGAGAATGGTATCAACATTCCCATCTGACTCTTGGAAAGAACCTTAAATTAACACTTTATTTTGTGAAATGCTGAGGTATTCTGCTACCCTGACAAATTTTCACTGTTCTCTTTTCCTTTTATATACAGTGCCTTGCGAAAGTATTCGGCCCCCTTGAACTTTGCGACCTTTTGCCACATTTCAGGCTTCAAACATAAAAATAAAAAACTGTAATTTTTTGTGAAGAATCAACAACAAGTGGGACACAATCATGAAGTGGAACGAAATTTATTGGATATTTCAAACTTTTTTAACAAATAAAAAACTGAAAAATTGGGCGTGCAAAATTATTCAGCCCCTTTACTTTCAGTGCAGCAAACTCTCTAAAGAAGTTCAGTGAGGATCTCTGAATGATCCAATGTTGACCTAAATGACAAAGGATGATAAATAGAATCCACCTGTGTGTAATCAAGTCTCCATATAAATGCACCTGCACTGTGATAGTCTCAGAGGTCCGTTTAAAGCGCAGAGAGCATCATGAAGAACAAGGAACACACCAGGCAGGTCCGAGATACTGTTGTGGAGAAGTTTAAAGCCGGATTTGGATACAAAAAGATTTCCCAAGCTTTAAACATCCCAAGGAGCACTGTGCAAGTGATAATATTGAAATGGAAGGAGTATCAGACCACTGCAAATCTACCAAGACCTGGCCGTCCCTCTAAACTTTCAGCTCATACAAGGAGAAGACTGATCAGAGATGCAGCCAAGAGGCCCATGATCACTCTGGATGAACTGCAGAGATCTACAGCTGAGGTGGGAGACTCTGTCCATAGGACAACAATCAGTCGTATACTGCACAAATCTGGCCTTTATGGAAGAGTGGCAAGAAGAAAGCCATTTCTTAAAGATATCCATAAAAAGTGTTGTTTAAAGTTTGCCACAAGCCACCTGGGAGACGCACCAAACATGTGGAAGAAGGTGCTCTGGTCAGATGAAACCAAAATCGAACTTTTTGGCAACAATGCAAAACGTTATGTTTGGCGTAAAAGCAACACAGCTCATCACCTTGAACACACCATCCCCACTGTCAAACATGGTGGTGGCCGCATCATGGTTTGGGCCTGCTTTTCTTCAGCAGGGACAGGGAAGATGGTTAAAATTGATGGGAAGATGGATGGAGCCAAATACAGGACCATTCTGGAAGGAAACCTGATGGAGTCTGCAAAAGACCTGAGACTGGGATGGAGATTTGTCTTCCAACAAGACAATGATTCAAAACATAAAGCAAAATCTACAATGGAATGGTTCACAAATAAACATATCCAGGTGTTAGAATGGCCAAGTCAAAGTCCAGACCTGAATCCAATCGAGAATCTGTGGAAAGAACTGACAACTGCTGTTCACAAACGCTCTCCATCCAACCTCACTGAGCTCGAGCTGTTTTGCAAGGAGGCATGGGCAAAAATTTCAGTCTCTCGATGTGCAAAACTGATAGAGACATACCCCAAGCGATTTACAGCTGTAATCGCAGCAAAAGGTGGCGCTACAACGTATTAACTTAAGGGGGTTGAATAATTTTGCACGCCCAATTTTTCAGTTTTTTATTTGTTAAAAAAGTTTGAAATATCCAATAAATTTCGTTCCACTTCATGATTGTGTCCCACTTGTTGTTGATTCTTCACAAAAAATTACAGTTTTATATCTTTATGTTTGAAGCCTGAAATGTGGCAAAAGGTCACAAAGTTCAAGGGGGCCGAATACTTTCGCAAGGCACTGTAACTAGAAGTTGCACTTAATGAAAGTCTAAATGCACCTGTCATTCAGTCATTGATGGATTAACTGTTTTTACACATTGCAAAAATGTTAACACAACCAAAGAGTATACTCTTCAGGCAGTGTATAAGTTTGATGGTGTAACAATTTGCTCTTGTCTTCATTCACCAGGGTGCTAGAGTATATTTCTAGTGAGAGAGTTTTTACCTACAGCTGTTAGCTATTGACTTTCTTGTCTGAACAGTTCTACAGTACTTGACTCAAATGTGTATGTTGCAGCACAGCATACACTGTGCATGCTTTTACAGAGGCAAAAAGTAGCACCATTTCTATTTCAGTAAATTCCGACCCACCTTTGCTTGCTGCACTGTCAAGTGCAACTCTGATTGAGCTGACAGACAGAGAGGGGAAGAGAGAGAGAGAGGGAGAGATACGGTAAGTTGAGAGGGAGGACATTAAATGCAGCAGGGAGGGATGAATGAGATTAGCTGAAGGAGGAAGGCTGACAGCTTGATGAGCATCTTCATACAGTGTTATACTACTGCATAGCACAGCACAGGAACCTACAGTATGGCCAATGTACACATATCATGTCCCCCTGCACAGAATACACCACACATTTTCTCATATACAGTACTCTGGAAGAAGTAAGTGAGAGAAAACAACACCCAGAGCACATAATCTCTAACCTGATTTTCCTTTTTTTTAAATAAAGAAATCTAAATTGATTTGAGAAATAGCTAAAGGCAGAGACGCACCAAGCCAACGGTCGGCTGTCAGCCACCGTCAGGCCATTGGTGAGCGTCTGTCAGGGCTTCTCTTCCTGGTGTGTACCACACTGTTGGCACTAGTTGGCTCCTGTTGGCGGCTTTTCGGCCAATTCGACAGAGAGACTACTCTGATTGGCTGTTTAGCTTAGCGAATCAATGAACAAGAAGAAAATGGTTCCGCAATGCCCCTTCAGTCTGTTGCTGTTGTATCCATCATTTCTCCCATTTAGTGCTGCTTCTCTTTGGTTTTTGCCTCTACAATCTCCTGTCTTCTTCAACAACCAAAAGACATTAAGGGCAGGGAACGGGAGTAAGATTTGCAACTTATTATCAGATATATCCTGGATGGAATCTGTGGATTTTTGTTTACAGTTTTCTGTGGTTATTCAAGATGGAAATTTGTGGAGTTCTGCAGAGTGATTTTTTTGTTTTGCTTGTAATGTAGAAGAAAATATTTATTTAGCTAACAATAACTATTTTTTTTAGCAAAAGTAAGCACAAAAATGTATTAAAGCAGCTAAAATAAAATGGCCACTGAAATACAAAGTTCACTTTCTTTAGAGGTAGGCTACTGACTGACCACCGTGTAAAAAAGGTGGGTGGGATGATTTGGGGAAACCGTGCACATTTTCAGACAATCTCGTCAGCAGATGATATCTTTGTGAATATATATTAATCTGGGTTACTGAGGGCAACTGCTCTAGAAGGTGATTAGAAGTGTCACAGATTGTGGTGCAAGGAATGAAAAAGAGATGCTAAGCAGAGATGTGCAACTAGCCAGTCAAGGTGTGAAGTGGATTTGAATGTCAGATCCTTGGCTTAGAAAATGACTGTAAATGATCAAAAAAAAAAAAAAAAAAAAATACTCACATCACACACGCAGGTGAGGGCAAACATGTGCTTACATTTTGATTTTCTACTTTCTTTCCAAAATCTGTTGAAAATCTGTGGAGGTGTTGTCAGAATTCTGTGGGCGTAGATTCCATCTGAGCCTGCTTATCACAATAAAATATTAGCAAGATTGTTTAATGCTTTTCTGTCTGTGACTGTGCAATACACTACAAAAGGAAGGAATTTTGTTTCATTGTCATGTTGTTATGCATTTTCTGGGATGGCCAAAACAAAAGCCCTTTGTGGCAGAGGCTGACAAAGAGGTGAAAGAAGATGGCAGTTGACAGTGTGGATGGCAAATCTGAGTCCTGGGGTTAAATGGGATTGTGGGTCAGATGACTAGACATCGTTGCCTTTCTGCTTACAGCCATCCCCCCCACCCCCGAATATCCCGCCCTTGTGCTGTTCATAAAGATCAAGCTAAGGGCGGTATAATCACGAGTCAGCCAGTGAATTCAGACAGCAGGCCAGCATTCCGTACCAGAGGTGGGATGTGATCTCACTCTGCGTCAAGTGTGATATAAATTTTGTGCCAGTAGTCTACAAACCAAAACAGTGCAGATGTAGCTTTTTTTGGGTCTTCAAACATTTATTTTACTTCACATAAAATTGGTTAGTGTTTCTTGCTATGTGTGTGAATGTCATGGGTAATAACTGCAGTCAATGCATTCATGACATCAGGAATGCTTTGACCTGTAAGTTAGAGAGAAGCCATTTGAGGCAGAGAGGCGTGCAGACTTGAGGCACCAGTGATAGTGCCATGCACATATTATGCCATCGAAATGTAGCACTTGGTCCTGGACTGCCCGCTCACCCTTTCTATACAAAGCGCATCCCCCCTTTGTTTTGCATCTGGTACTACCTCCCAAGGTGGAACAGAGACGGACCAGAGAGAGGCAGAATGAAAATGGCTCGCCATTCCAGCTTTGCGCCATACACACAGAAAACGAGACAGAAAAAGGCAAACCAAACCCAGCCCGAAAAGGCAGTGTGTAAGGGGCTACACTGACCAACACTCCCTCCTCCATCCCTGCCTCCCCTCCTGTCAACAGCCTTCCATCTGCCTCAGAGGGGAGAGTATTTCATCATACGTAACCTCACTGCAGTAGAGGGACCTTGCTTTTTTGCTCCTATGCAAACACAAAGCAGTCTACTAAGCATTTGGATCTGTGTGTGTCTGTCCAGAATTTTTTTGCATCCAGCTTCACTACAACTCTTCAGTTTAACTTTAATCAAAACACATAACAAGACTAAAATGACACTATAATCATAAAAAATATAGCAGAGTGGCACTGAATCCTATAATTGGCATACAATATATGGCCTACTTATTTAGTCCTGCAGGAGGTTGCCTATACAGCACTATTATAAATCACCCTGGTGGATACATGGACAATTGAGAGTGACATAAACAGTCAATGACTGAAAAAATTGCAGCTATCTGCATTAGAGCTGCGCTTAGTCTGCACACAGATGAGACATCCTTTATTAATCATGTTTTCTGTGATTACTAACCAACAGCAGTACATCAAAAGTAGCGTTTGTCTTCTTCTTCTACTGCCTCCCAATGCATCCTTACATCTCTCCCTGTCCTACACCTAGATTTTGTGCATCAGACTGCTTGCCCGGTGACAGAGGGGCTCTGCAAATACTGCCAGGCAGCTAAATACACATCAATGTATTCAGAGCGTTTAGTGCCCAGGATTAATCAAATTATAATTTAATCATCTGATCAAACAGCAATTAGCATAATCACTTCTGGGGAAGGCCTGATAGAGTGGAGACTGGAGCGGAATGGAGCTGGGGGCTAGAAACACTTTAATGAAACATTTGCCAGAATGTTTGAAAATGTTACACATTTCAGGCTACAGGAACAGAGCTGAATTTTGAATGCTAATCAGCACAGTTGGCTTTTACCCAGTGAATACATCCAGCAGTCATGCACAGAGAAAGAAATTGCCAGTGAGGTTCCGATTACATTTTTTTCAGTGTCTTTTACAATGTAATATTTGGTCATTTGTCACTGCAAATTAATAAAAGTGCCACAAATAGTTTATCTCTAAAATAAAAATGTAATGTTTTGTTTTTATTTTTTGATATTAATATGATTTTCTTCTCCTTTTTTATTTTATTTAATGTGATGGAACCACACCCAGTAAAGCCCTGTGGATATTTCAACCAGTGTTTTGTTACTGTAGCAGTCCCAGGTCACCTCTACCTATTTTGTAATATAAACAGTAGCACAGGGACATAACCACTTGAGAGGTTCAAATGCACTGTGCTTTTGTTTATTGCACTGTCAGTATCTTAACTGAGGCCTTATGTCCTTGTTTACAGTGCTATTCACATTTTTTCTTAATGTAATAATATTGCAAATAGCCCAGTTTTGCAGTTTTCAGCTTACACGGACAACAAACTGGCTGCAGCCTTACATTTTAAAATTGAGGACCATTTTGCATCTTAAAAATGCAAAGACATTCTACTGTATAATCTATAACTTCTGTAATGTTAATGTGCTGTGAATGGAGAATATAAAAGCAGAAATAGGTGAGTTGCTACAGTAATCATGAACAATGTGTATGAATCATGTTGTTGGAGCTCCATGAAGACTAATGCTTTTTGTATACTTGTATACTGCGGAGGATGACTGGCAACATCATCACTCCGGTAACCACCTTTCTCTCTTAAGGAAAACAATCATAATGCAAAAACAGTCTTTTGCGTTGGAAAAACACATTTTGGATGATAATGCAATGGCACCTCATCAGCAAATGAACTCAAATATTCAAACTGAACCTATGCAGAACGTGCACAGGGAATGTCTTTTGCCGATATGTTCAAAGTAAAAACACTCAAAATACACAAAAGATTCTGTAGTAACATTTGCCAAAGCAGGGTGAGTACAAAAAGTCTGAGTGAGGCAACAAAAGCATGATATGGCTTTAGGGAACTAAACTCATTTTGTAAGACCGAGGACACAATTATGCTCTTCTGAAGACTTCCAATATAAAAGTGAACGCAACCCCTACTCTATAATGTCAAGCACTGTGGTTGCAGCTCTTCATGAATGTCACCCTGCATCTGACTAAACACTGACCCTAAATAGAATTGTTGTTACAAATTGGTTGATGACAACACTGCATGAGAGAAAGCTCCCTCATTCTTCCTACATACATAAAATATTTTCATACGCAACAGAAGCTCCCGAGAACACAGTGAAGCTGCTTCCATGTCTTGGCTACAAGACCTTCCCTTATCATTAAGGTCTCCTGTTTGGGAACACATTGGCTTCCCAGTGAAATACAACACTGGACAAAGACAAGCAAATAAGAGCTTTGTTTATTGTATGCGCTCCGGTCTGCCATTAATATGTTCGTTCAGTGTTGATTGGGCATGTACATCAAACTTGCTAACACATTTCAAACTGCACCAAGGAAAAGGGAGTGTAGTTATTTCATATTTAATTAAAAAAAATTATAAACTGTTGATGTTTAGAAAAGTGTGTAATAAATGACAAGCAATTTTGTGACCTGCATTTTTTCCCCTTACTGAACCGAATATGAACCAAATTGTGACAGCAAAACCAAGGTACGAACCCTGATTTCTGTGTACCTTTACCCCCATATTGTGCTGAGATCAGTCTAAGTACATCTTAGTGAAATGTTGTGGTCTCACAGAGGTTCCTCTGGTAGTGAGTATTTGAAGTTGCTCACCAGCCAACCAATCCAAAACCTTACCTTTATTGATGTGAATGAAGAATAACAAGTAAACATCTATTCTTTTCCCCCCTTAAATTCCAAAACAGCCTAGTGATACATTTTTCTTTGTCATGTTTTTGGGTGTTGTTTCTTAAAATAAACTTGAAATACAATGCATCTGGTTATTGTAGGAAAGAACAGTGAGCACAGATAAGGGCCTTCATTTAATGACCAGCCTGAGCTCACCTTGGCTTGCATTATGCTGTACTTACACAGCCACAGCATGAAGCTATCCCCCTGTTTTATAATGAAACCCTACAGACCCAAACAACACAACTAACCGTCATCCTGTTAGGTCACAGGTCCAATCAACAGGCGCCAAAATTTATGTTCCACCAATACTGTGTCTTATTGTTCTATTATACACTCATGCAATGCCATTTTGAAAAAAATGAGAAAAAAAACAAACAAAAAAAACATTGGGCATACATGTTTCCAAAATTCTGAAAGGCATTCTAGTCAAAAGCTTTGCCATCTCACCAAACTGCAATGATGCATCAATCAGTTATTGACCCATTCAAATGGGTCAATAACTGGAAAACCATCCTGAAAAATGGTTCAGGATGTAAATTTTGTAACATACATACATAACATTTTGCAGAAAAAATGGTTCAGGATGCAGATTTTGTAACATACATACATAACATTTTGCTATTTATCTATTACAATGTTCTATAACAATGTTAATAGCTGGTGTAGTAACTTGGTTTCTAATGACTGCACAGTGTTTTTCTTCATCATTTGCCTTGACCTTATTACATTCAACTTCTTATTTAGCTGACATTTAATAAATCATCACTGAATATCACCAGCAAAAGCACTAGAAAGCATTATTTTAACATTAGCTTGTTTAATATACTGTGCTACGGGCTGAAGCATCTTTTATCACCTATGCCAATAAAAGTGAAGTGTGGCACTTGATATGCACAGAACTGTGGACTACTGTATAACTGGACAAAATAAAAAAATCTAAATCTTTGTCTATTTCTTATTGGTTACACAATAACAATTGTTCTGTCTTCATCAGTGTCCACCAATATGACCGTCTGATATATTGGAAAGTGCCTAAAATAGCTTTGTTTCTGCATGGAAAACCAGGCTGATTTGATATGATTCTTTGAGCTTTAGATACCACATAGCACAAGCTGACTCTGTGTGTATCTCTTCCCCCCTCTCTTCCCCCTGTTTTTCTGCCTCACTACACACTATCATCTCCTTAAGCATTCTGGTCTGGGTTAAATGAAACCTTTAACAGTTCAATGTGCATCCATTAACATATGCTTCAGTCTACTCTTGTCTGAACATCTAAGCAAGCACACATAGAGGAGCCACACAGAAATCTTGACCCAGTGGCACTGCCAAATCAGGGAGTGATTAGTGAGCCCATGAGAACAGCAAGTCGCTGATACCTTCTTAAGCATTATGTATAATTCAAACAAAATAATAAATTTAAAAAAAGAAAACTTCCTAAGCCTGACTTGTACATGTTTAATGGTCCAAAACTATTAAATCAACAAAGAATTAAAACTCTGCAAACTGGACATCAGAATAACTTACTGACAGAGATTGTGTTAATAATTATTTGAAATTAGTATATAATCACATAAAACATAATATGAGTTAAATAAAAGTGCAGTATGAATATTCAACTAGTGTCAGAAATCCTAATGTGATGAATACAACACTACATCAGTGAATACTGTAGCTCTGCTCAGCACTAAATCACATCAAGATTAAAACAATACCTACAAAGAATAATCACAGAAGAAACACATTCCCACTGGCCTACATTGTGTTGACTTGTGTGCTGATATTAATGTGTGGCCGACGAGGTGCACTTAGTTGTTGTTTGCTGACATGTGTTGCTGTGACTCTGTCAACCCGTCCTTGCTCTATGTGAAGTGACAAATGTATACCAAAAGACACTCGTCTGCACAGTCCTAACTTCCCACTGACCTTAATGTGACCTCTAAGCAACACTGTTTTCACTGCTATTAATTTGTCAAAACTACACAGTGGCATCATGTATAGTTGTATAGTGATGTTGTATAGTGTTGCTATACAACATCAAATCATTAAGCTCATTGTGAAGACTGTACAAGTGATTCACTTTTAACACTAACACAGACAAAAAAAAGGACACTGGGCTGTGAATAGAAAAGCTGGATCTTGATGAAATGTCTATGAATGTTTGAGACAAAACAGGCTCCTAGAAAATCCAATAATATTATATAATACTAATTTGCTTTTGAGGGAAACGTAATCGCTGCTAAGATTATTTTCATTTAGATTGAAGGAAGTGCCACGTTTTTGTACTTCATGCAATTTGTGGAGAGATGCTTAGGTTGGATGGTGGAAAAATAAAGTGGACCTAAGACAGTGGACACGGTGATTGCATGGTGGACATTTAGGTGTAGGCAACAAAAGCACATTGCTTCATAGTTGGGAAAAGATTGTGGCTTTGGTAAAATGCCAGTAAAACAAACTTGTCCTTCATTGTGCATTAAGTAAGTTTGAATTTTTTAAACATTTAAATATGCCACCAACTTTGACCAAGTGACTAAACATAACCCTAAACTTAATTGCTACTCACAGAAAAATGCCATGTCATGTCATGTCATGTCATGTCATGTCCGCTCGGCCCGACCTGCCTCCTTCTTTTTCCCTCTCCTGCTCCCTCTTTGCGGGATCAACGCCTCAGCTGTGTCGCATCGGGTAATTAGTGACTCGTGGGTCGGTGCGCACACCTGAGGCGTATTCCGGTGATTTGTCGATGACAGTATCTCTTACGCCCCGTCGCCGGAGCATTGCAACGTGTGACGTGCAACGTGCTATATTTAAAATAAGTTATACATAAGTTTGTGTTTGACCCGCATTTTTAAAGACGTGTGTAAGATGCTACGATGACAGTATCTGTGTGTTTTGGCTTGACCTTATCACGCTAATTATGCGGTTAGCAACACAGAAATACGTGCTTTGTCTTCCACGGTGTTAGTCTCTGTGCTGTGGATTGTATTGTTTGGTTCTTTTTGTTCACCTGTCCGTTCTCATCCTCCTGCTATCCTAGTTCCTGTCGTTAGTTTGTGTGTTTACCGTCCTGGTCTCCTTAGTCATCACTGCCCTTCCCTTGTATGTATTATGGACCCTGTTATGTTGTCATGTTGTTTTTATTCCATTAAACCACCTTTTTTGTACTAGCACCTGGGTCAGCCATCTTGAGTCCAACCCCAGTTCTCCCTCACCCTCCTGGTGAGGGGGACTAAACCATAACATGCCATCATTCAATAATTTTGTAATTTCTTTAGTTGAAGTGTAAAGTTTTTGAGTTTATCTCTAATAACAGGTAGTAATAATAACAGGTGTGATGGACTGAAAATACAGGCCTCAAAGTACAACTTCAGTTCAATAAAAGTAAGTACAAGTATGATCACTGCAAACAAATTGCACTAGTGCAAATTGATTGCACTAATTATTTCCAGTGATAGTTAACTGTATGAACAGGGTATAAAGATCCTGTGAATACTAAAGCTTTCTCAGTTTTAAGAAATGCAACATGGCTTCTCATGGTGAGGAAATGCCTGACCATGTAAAAAAAAAATCAGACTGTGACGCTTCATGAAGATGGGAAAGCGTACAAGAGCATCAGTAGACTACTGAAGATAAGGTGAAGCTCAGCTACAGTAGTAGTTAGGAGGTACAGGAAGAGCCATACAGTACTACTGTACCAATAACAAAAGGCACAGTAACTGCCCTTAAAAAACCAAAGAAAATGCATCATTTACACAAGCTTGTCATGAACACGTGTTTCTGACTTGGCGTGAGGATTTTGTTAACAAAAGACAGTAACTGCCCTTAAAAAATCAAAGAAAATGCATCATTTACACAAGCTTGTCATGAACACGTGTTTCTGACTTGGCGTGAGGATTTTGTGAAAAATGATATTTCAGTGACGAATCAGACAATGTGAGTGACATTGCATGTTAACCCATATGGACCACGACATCCAGAAAGAAAAGTATTGCTCTGACAATGGCACAAAATGGCAAGAATCAACTTTTTGTCAAATTTTCCAATAAGCATGAATGATGAATATTGGCATGATGTTTTTTGCTCAGATAAAACTAAAATAAATGAGTTTGTTATACTGAATAAAAAGGACTGTCCAAGTCTCAAGAAGCTTAAAGAAAGAAAAAGTGAAAACTGTGATCTGTCCATGTATATCCCCTGAATCGAAGGCAATGCAACACCTTAAAAGACTTTACAGGGAAAGTAAAAAAAAAAAAAACTCCAGCAAAGAGCAGCTGAAAATAATCATTTGTGAAAAGAAGCAGAACATCTCACCACAGATTTGTACCAGACTGGTGTCCAAGCCAAGAGGGATCAAATCAGTCTTACAAAAACTAAAGTGGACATGCAAACTTTTTTTTTTTTGAATATTCAATTAGTCAAATAATTTTGCTTTTAAAAATGGCTTCTTCCTTCCTGGTCTTTGGCTAAAAACAAATTGTATTAAATGGACAGGATTTGTAATTTCTTAACATTTTAGTCATATTGATGAGGAGTGGGAGATACATTCATTAGAATATTTTCCTCATTATAATAAAAATCATAAATTAGCTGAAATCAATCAGCTGCTCCTAACTGGTAAAGTTAGATGGTTATGAACCACAGAATTGTGTCTGTTTATTTGATATCATTATTACAGACCCGGATCTACTCTCTGAGCTAGATTAATAATAATAATCACTGCCCATGTCACCATCAGTATTGTACACAGGTTACTCCTGAACCAAATGAACAGTAGAACTGCTGGTGGCAGATGCTCAGGTGTTTCTTTAATCCTCCAAAATTGTTGTTCAGCATGAAAGAGCTATAGGAGACAGTTTCCTGTGTTCACTCTGTTGCTATGATGATCTGAACTGGGAACAAATGTAGAGGTAAACTAGATTTTGCTTCTACACTAATCATATTCGATGTCTGGATTAAGTCATACTGAAAGTGCTTATGTTTTAAATATCAGAGGTACCAGTTCTCCAGCAGTCCCTTGCCATCCTAAGCTGAAAGCTAAAAATACACATGCACAGAGTGATACTAATAGGCAATTGAGGAGCATTGCTGTATATTTACACAGCTTATTAGTGTCCAATTGAGCATGTATCAGATTTCCCCCCCTGGTGTAGCTGAGCAAAAACAACATTCTGCCATTTCCCCAGTTCTGTCTCTTCATAACTGGAGTATGTTGGTCCTATTCCATTTAGGTTTTAATAGACACTTTTGCAAGAGCACTTTAGAACCTCAAGCACCACTGAAGCAAACTCTACAGCAGATTTTACTCTCTACAGCTGTGAATTTTTTTTATATCTACTGTAGATGAGCTTGCAAATGTGTCCTCAAATTTGCAAACAGCAATTCAGAACAAAATGGGAGTCTGTACAGTAAGTGTTGTACATAAATGATCACTGCAAGCCAGAACTGTAGTTCAAATAGGTGGACTAATGTAATCTTTTAAATATATTCTCTAATAATAAGCAAACAAGGCACCTATAGCTACATAAATCGATGAAGGACTACATGAACAGAGCTTTAAACATTTAAATCAGTATTGAAGCAACATGTTCTACATGAAAACTATCAGGAAGCATTGCCAGGGTCACCTGAACAAAGTACAGTGTTGCTCAAGCCCAAAGCCCACACTGCAGCAATACTCATTACCCAGGTCTCCATAGAGACAACCTCAGCAGCCTGTACTGGACCAGAGCCCTCAGAGCCCTAAAAGCCCTTGTTTCAGGAAGCTACACCTCTCTGTGTAAAATGTACAATTCTGATGGAAGCTGCTTATTAAGACTCATTTTTGCAGGTCTGTTCAGGTAAAACGGTTGTGCAGCAAAAAGAATACCGTTTAAGATCAGCAATCCCAGCCCCTTTATTCTGCCTACAGTCAGTTTAACATGGCACAGATGGAAGCAAAATACAAGACAGGATTGTTATAGTGCACTCTGGACAATTCTGATTTCTGCCACAACACCAACATTTAAATTTTGAATCAAGAGAAAAGGTCAGTGTTGAACAAACCAAGTCTGTCGATATGAATGGCCCTGCATCTGCAGCAAGCACGAATGTAGCATTCATCACAATGAGTGTACAAGTGCTGTTGTGCCATTCAAAGTTTCCATATAGATGTCTCTAGCAGCAGCCATTTTGCAATACTGTTGCCTGGACCAAAGAGAATGAAAAGCTATTCACAAGCAAAGCAATAGATCGAGCTCAGCCAACAGAGATTTTAGCAAAGCGCTGAGGAGGATTTGAAATGGACATCGGTGTCCTCTTGAAATTGTATTGCCATGGAGTGTACGCTACACGACCGTCAATGTTTTTACTCTATTCTCTCCTATAAATAACCACTGCCTTCATTGAACCCTTCAGCATGGCCACAAAATGGTTTTTCTGTCATCTTTGCTTGACGCATCACCCCCTACTCTCAGTTCACATTGTGTCCACTTTTGATTTTTTTTAAACCCCTTTCTCTCCATATACCTTTCAAAAGATCTTTTAAATACCCCAATTTTCTTTCGAGCTGATTTCTGCCCCCAGCACGCATACATTCCACCCCTCTACCCCACAGCCCCTTGTCCTCCTCATACCCCCCTTCCTCACACACCCTGTATTCGCTGTACAAATCAGTCACCCCCAGTCCAAAAGAAAGGAAAGCAAAACCACAATTACCAGTTAAGCCTATCTTCTGAGAAATTTACTATTTAAAATGGGTGCATTCTGTGACATGTGCACTTGGACAAGGGTGATAAGGGCTTGTCTTTTTTTTCCAATCCAAAATGACTCCATGTCTGTGCTTCTAATATGGCGGGTGGAATGCCAGAAAAAGCACAGCTAACCTATTTAATCCTTTTTTAAAAGGACACTCAACTGATTTAACAGACAGCATACAAACATGTAATTAAACATTTATGTGCAAGTTATTTAATATAATACTTTAAAACATTACTTAAATTATGGCATGCAAGTAAATATGGTAAATTTCTCTTCAGCATATATCTTGATTTATGAGAGGATTTCTAAATTAAAAAAACAAATTTAGTGTGTATAAACAAATTATCTCAGTTTCATTAAGTAAATAAATGTTCAGTCTGAATGCAATTCAAAGGCAGGCTTGAGATTTAAACAAATTGTAAATACATCATGTAAATATGCAAATGTGTTGCAACAAAATTATTTACTGTAAGATATTTTTTCATAGGCCATATACAAAAAAATGTGATTGAAAACTGTTAATATGCACATTAAGCATAAGAAATGAAATAAGAAAATGCACCCAGACTGAGGCCCAGTGCAGCTTGATAAGAAAAAATAAATAATTGTTTATAGTAACAGCTGAAAATGAAACAAAATAGTCGATTTTATTTGGGCCTAAAATTCACTATACAAAAACTGGGGCAAAAAAATATTTATTTAAAATATTTCTGTTATAGTGCAGTGCAGGCTGTACCTATCAGTCATTTCTGCTATCTCTCTCTCCCTCTGTGTGGGCATCTTTACAGCATATTTGAGAAAACGTTCATCCTAATTCATGAAAATGCATGCATGGTTAAACGTTCTTATACTTGATCACTGTAAAGGTAAATGTGGATG
Source organism: Monopterus albus (assembly GCF_001952655.1). Taxonomy (NCBI): domain Eukaryota; kingdom Metazoa; phylum Chordata; class Actinopteri; order Synbranchiformes; family Synbranchidae; genus Monopterus; species Monopterus albus. Next base: position 671,930 of record NW_018128152.1, read on the forward strand.
CATCAAACCCTAAAAAGCCCATGCACCGTCTCTGTCAGGACATAGCAACAGACCGGTCCTCTTCAATTTTCCAGGACAAAAAACAGTTAATCGATATCTTCACTGGAAAAGCTTGCATACTGTTTAGAATATTATTTGTACACTCGGTGTTCTGGTACAATTAACATAAACTTGTATTCAAACGTACACAAATGCATCACCTACCATTCAAGATGCACTGGGAAAAGATAAGAGCCAATATCCACATGCCCCGCTCCGTTCAATATCCAAGCTTATGCTTTTTCTTCTTCTCTCCGCACTCTTTCTTCTTGTAATTCCTTCCTTTTATTTCTTCAACAAGTCAATTGAAAGAAAAAAGAGCTCTCGCTCTCGCTCTCTCTCTCCCCCCTCTTTCTCTCTCTCTCTCGCTCTCTCTCTCTCTCTCTCTCTCTCAATCCTTCACGTTGGGAGGAAGATGAAGAGGAGGAGGTCTGAGCTTCTTTCTGCTGCTGCGTCTCCTGGTACAACGGGAGGTAGTATATGATCCACACCTGTGCGTGTCCACTGTTCCGGACTGACCGCACCACACCGCGCCTGGCCTCAGTGCAGCCGTCCCGCCGTGTCGGAGCTCTGCTCTGCGAGGAACATGAGGGAGCTGGGCTCCGTGCGCTCCGGTCCAGGTGAGCTGTGCCGCCGCTGCTGCTGCTGAGTCAGAGGCTGGAGACGCATAGGACAAACTGCCTATGCGCACATGCAACTCCACGGTGAATAGTTAAAAGAACAAAACAAAACCAAAAACGCTCCAAAATCGAAATAAAGAAAAGAATCAATAAATAACAAATAAATAAATTATAAGCCAATAGGCGGACATGTCATCTTAAGGAAAAAATGCGTAAAAGTTGGATGTTTTTTCGATGATTAAAAAGCGCATGGAGTTGATTGTTAGCTGCGCTGAAAACTCATCTTCTCTTCGCCACCTATATCCATCCGACAAGCAACAAGCACACGCATCTTCCAGCAGCAGCAGCAGCACACAAACTGCGCACACTGGTCCCTGCGCTTATAACCTGCCCTGCCTTAGAGCACTGTGGAATAAACCCTCGCCTCCTTCTCCGAAGCCGCTTTTCTCCCTCTCCATTGCCTTAAAGGTGCAGGGGTGGGGAGATGGGGCGGGGGGCTCACAGCTGAGCCCCTGGAGGAGCATTTAAAATCCTCTTTCTTTTGTTTTACCAGTGAGAAGACGAATCAAGGTGTCCCTCTCTGACAAGGAGAACTGTACATTAACATAAGTAAGACAGACTCAGCCCATGCAGGACATCCTTCTGTGGTTCTCTGGCAAGGCATGGTGTAGCAGACTGGAAGAAGGATGATGATGGAGGGAGGGAGGGAGGGAGGGAGGGACGGAGGGAGAGGGAGTGATGTAGGATACACCTGACTGGATCCTATCTAGGCATTTGGAGGGGGAAAATGCAAAATTATCTTAATTGGAAAAGAACAAATTCTGTCTTTTAATGTGTTTTCTGGATAATTCTGGATAATTTATGAGCCCTGGAGGCATTTTGGGGTTCCTGCCAGCCATACGTCTGCATTCATTAATTGACCTTGACAAATATAAGCAGCGACCTCCCCCCAGTGCACCAGGGGCCATCAAGCAGTAGCCATGTCAGACATCTACAGCTCCCTGCATGAGTTCACCTCCATTCCAACATTCAGTAGGCTGTGGATTAATATGTGAAGCTCTCACTGCTCAAGGAAGAAGAGGGGTCATGTAAAGATATTTTATTTGAAATGATGATGTGTGTCTTCCACATTAACATTTTACCATTAACAATAGACATTTGACTACAAGAGGGAAGCCAGGTAAGCCTGAAAATGTTAACTTTTCAGAAGACACAAAAGGGACATTGCAGGCAGTAAACGATTCAGTTTGAATCTTTAGCGAGCAAACATCCATGCTGTTCTTCAGGTATAGTGTTGTATTAACAAAGTCACATTCACATTATATGTTGAATTTAAAATAAATTTGTAGGCACTGACACAATAGTAACTGTGGTGATATCTGCTGCCAAGTGACTGTTTGAATTTAGCATGGCCCATTTATGCTGCATAGCAGGCAAGCCAGGCTTTAGCCCTTCTCCCAGATACACTGCCTGTCTTCTAGACTTAGCATCCACATCAGACCTACACATGAAAATACTCTGTATATTCAGGAATACAGGACCTGTCACCGCCTGTCTCGCGCCTGCCTGTGCTTCCAGTCAGGCATCCCCAAACCAAAACAGATCATTATTACTGACTCCAACCACCCAAACCACGACAATGCGGAGGAAAACATGCTATTCCTCACATACTGTATACAAAGTATGTCTTTGTTTGTGTTGATTTAGCTTAATCCCCCTTCCTGTCAGTCTCCTTGGCTCCCAGCAGTGATGGGGGTTTGCTGTTCATCCAGTTACGGTGTTGTGTTCATTATAATGGTCACACCTCCTCTTCCTCTACCTGCCTCTGAACAGTGCTGCTCTGCAGCCTGGCGCTCTCAACACCCCACTAACCTTTTCCAAATGAATTATAATTAGAAACCATACTGTACATATTTTGCTCCAGTTGCAGGCAACTACCTACTTACAACACACTGCAGGTAGGTACAGCTATATTTGTGTCACAATCTGGGATTGACAGATTTTTCCAATATCTCATATAGATTTTAAGTCATAAAATGCAAATCACGAAAATCCAGACATTCAATATCCACTGCATAAGACAGGCCAAATTCCAAAACAAAACACCACATAAATGGTGGTTGGTATTGTTGACAAAAATACACACTCAAACATAAATACCAATGAACTTGTTACTGATCTATTTCCTCACAAGCCTTGCTGATGCATCGCCTTTATCCCTGCCTTTCTTGTTTCTTCTGTCATATTATGTCCAGTCATTCAACCACATAGTGCCGTTTCAGTAGACTGCTGGGTTAACAGATTGGATTAAAATCACAGATAACACAAATGTGTGGCCATAAATAGCTCTCTGCTTTAACTGTATGATATGTGATGAGGTTATGTAATCAAAGATATTATCTTCTGTAAACCTTTCTGTTATTTAAATGTTAAACCTTCTCGGACAACTCCAGGACTTTGCAGTGATAAAGGGATTCACGTTCTTATAAATGTCAGCCAAACACTTTTACTTGCTGCAGAAATATATAATGTATTGTAATATGTATTGCAATATTCAGTATGATGCTGTGTGTGGTTACACTGGACATTTCTTACTGAGAATACATGCTACTGTATGTTTTATAAGCTTCTGTTGTGTCAAGAACTGGTCAGTCAACTCTAAGCATGAAAAATGACCCCTGCTTGTTTTCTTTTCTCTTTTCTGTAAACACTGCATGGACTTTATATGAAACAAAAACAAGACTAAGGGCTCTATGTTCCTACTGTCATAGCTCCTGCATCACTTCAATTGCAAGAATTATGCAGTTTTCCTTTGACATGTCTTGGTGTTTTGCGTGTTGTTGTTTTCCTGCCATAACTGAATACACTTATGGAGTTTAATAGACAAACCAACTTGAAATGAACTTTTAAATTCACAACTGATCTGCCAGAATTCACTGTGAACTGTTTATTGTGAAATTATCTGTATCATAAAATATATGTGATGGTGTAGAAAGGTTGCTGAGCATGTCTTCAGTATGTGGCTATAAAATATGACCAAAGTGTTGGCACATGTCAGGGTTGTCTGTCTGTCCTTACAGAATATAGCCAGAGGTGATCTACAGCCAGTGTTTCGAAAATGCAGGTCAAACATACATTAATTAAACAAACGTGCACAAAAATCATGTGAAAGCAGCTCATGAGCCAAGATACATAACAAACACCATGAAGATGCTCAGAATAATCCTGTTAGGCAGCAGGTAAAATCAGTCTCACCTCACTGTGGCTACTGTCACTGTTAAGTTACACGTTCTTAAAGTTCCACAGAGACATACCTTCATTACATCTGGGGATATAAGTTGCTTCTGTTTTTATTTTCATTCATTTTATGACTGCATCAAAAGCAGCTGTAGGTGAAGATAAGGTGGGCTATACATGCACTGGCTGTGCGCTTTGGTGGACTACAATCAGTTTCATCATAAATGCTATGATTACAATCTTATTTTTGTTTTGTAATTGTTTCAAAACTGTGAAGCATTTATAAAATTAGATGCAGCTGTGAGTAAAATACGTTATATAACTGCTGCTGGTTATAGGACCAGAGACTTTCTTTCTCGCATGCACAAAGCCTGGTCAGTGATATTAGCAGACTACTGAGTGAATATTTATGTGCAATACTTCTACAACTAACTGTTTTATCACAATAGGAGAAGAAGCTAGAGGAAAAGAATCTTTCCTCTCATACACTATATTCCATATCATGACATCAGTCAGGCACTGCACACAAAACTGTGATGCCTCTGTGGTCACTGAAATGGCCAAACATTGATGAATGTCTCCATATGTGCCTTGTGCCTGGGATTTAGACATGAGTTTAGCACTGCACCCTATTTCAGGAAAAGAGAGCCCGTTATCTTGTTTTGTTTAGTTTTTTTTTATTTCATTTGTCACTTGTCTGTATTTTTGTCTTGACTAAAGTAGTGGAAATGAAAGACTTACGTTGTCATTTTCACAGTCACACCACTAGTATTTCCAGCCCACTGAACACTGCAGTAAAAAGACTGTGTTATCAGTGGATGGTACAGATCCTATGCCCCACACTGCTCTTCAGCAGTTTATACACAATGAGCAACTACAATGCAACATTTACTGGCAAAACAGGTGTAGCCACATTGATTTATCCAATGAATGAATGTATTGGATATTACAGAAATGTAGAAAAGAGGATATGAAAAGCAGAAACAGAAGGTTTACAGACTGTTTGTGAAATAAGAGTAGAGCAGCAGGCCTGTACTCATTATTAAAGACAGAGTAGAAAAAGGCCTATAAATATCCCACAGCACATTTTGTGACAAACACTTGTCAGGTCTGGAGTATCCAGGCTTGACCAAAAGTACTACAGCTTATTTCTACTGGTAACTGTAGTTGTGATGAGTCAGGTGCACAAATAATGGAGTTGGAAAGTGGATTTATTTGCTTTATATAAAGCTTTTATAGTCTACATTTTTCAAAATTATATTCAATTAAGCTAGTTCTATAACAACATTGTTTATTTTCAATTTTCTGTGTGGTTCAGCTTTCCAGCCACCCATTTACAATGTAATGTATGTATATGAGTTTGCAAAGAAGCCAGTGTACTGTGGGGAATAATAATATCCATTTATCTTTACGGCAAAGAGCCGGAGTCCCCAAGGGCAACTTTTATGGTTCTTATTAACAAACTACTCTCAAGTACTTTGATTATATTCAAACAGCCCAGTAAAATATATATTTGCTAATACCCTAAAGATGACCAATGGTAGCAAGTATATCTCAATCTGCAAATACAGAGGCTTTGCTGCTTTGATTAGACTGCTGAATAATTGAAATCATATTATGAAGTACTGAAGAAATAGAGGAACCGTAATGAAACATAGATCCTGAGACCCTCATTTTATTAGATCATGTTTAGATCATGCAGCTTAATAAGTTGATATGTGTAGAAAATAAACAACTGGTGAAACTGTGTTCCCTCTGAGAATAATTCCTTGCCATTAGATAGTGGAAAGTATTGTTTCTGCTTGGAAATACGCTATGTGCCATAATCTTTGCACGTGAGGTTACACAAGAAATGCTACTCTGCTCTCAAAGCCAGAACAACAAAGAAGTTAAAGGACAAATCCACCCTTGAATACTGTTCACTAGTAACTGTATTGATCTGTTGATGTTCTTCAAGTGATAAAAAAAAGTCACATCTGTAGCCTTGACCCAAACATCTTGTTGCTGTGTTCTGCTGATATTACTGTTGATGGGCAACATCAGCCAACATCAAACATGAAATCCCTTGATGTTTAAGAACAGTGTTTTGCTTTTGTACTCCAGGGATACCTCCGCAATTGCCAGGGGTTATGTAGAAAGACTGTCGAGTAGCTCAGCTACTGTACATTTAAATACAACTAAGAGTCTATAGCAGCTCTGTGATGCTGTACTTCAGCACACTGGTCCCTTAAGGTAAATGCTAAAATACAAAGATAATGCAAACATAATGATGTTCAGTACATACTGTTCGTTAACCAAGACCACCATGCCAGTTTTCTGTGTTGGCAGGCTACTGTAATGATTGCTAATCAGCAACAAATACAAACCACAGCTGAAGCTCACAGGAATGTAATTATTTTTGAAGATATTTGGTCATAAACCAAAGTACAATTTAAAAATGTGACCTTATGGTGGCCCTAGATAGAATGTCTGGGGATCACCAAAGTTATTACAAATCTCCCTGGTGGACATGAACGTCTGTACCACATTTCAAACATTGTGGTAGCAATAAAGGACACATTAGAGGATTACCTACATCACGGCTGTACAAAATTCTGACAGTCATTGAGTGGACAGGTGAAAACTAACACTGGTAGTGCAAGATCAAAGGGCCAATCAAAGTTGTATCAGTTCCAAATTTCCTGCCAATATGTATGTCCGTGCAGCTTTGATTTGTCCTTCGGGTGGACCAGTCTTTGCCGCAGGGTGTTCCCTGGCTTAAAGTTGACTGGGATATTGTGGTTGTAAAAGATCGTTTTTAACTTCTCTGATAAACCAGCCACATAAGGGATGACAGTGTTATCCCCTCTTGTTTCTGGTTTCTCCCTGTTGGTGTTGGGCCTCCTCCTTGCTTTGGTGAAGGCCCAATTAGGGTATCCACAAGCCCTAAGGGAGTTCTGGATGTGTGATTTCTCCTTCTTGGCCCCTTCTGCAGTTGTGGGCACTTCCTCTGCCCTGTGATTTAGAGTTCTGATGATTCCCAATTTGTGCTGAAGTGGATGGTGTGAGTCAAAAAGCAGGTACTGGTCTGTGTGTGTAGGTTTCCGATATACTTCTACCTTCAGGCTTCTGTCCCCTCCCAAGTGGACTGCACAATCCAAAAAGGCCAGACAGTCCTCTCTGGCATCCTCACAAGTGAACTCGATGTTGATATCCATTGAGTTGATATGCTTGGTGAGAGCCTCTACCTCCTGGGTCCTGATTTTAACCCATGTGTAGTCCACATAGTGGAACCAGTGGAATTGGGGATTGTGCAGTCCACTGGTCCATCCGAAGGACAAAACACCCAGACATAAACAGAGTGATGTGGTGTATGCAATTAAGTGTAGTCAGGAGTGTAACGACTTGTACATTGGTGAAACTAAGCAGCCGCTTCATAAACGCATGGCCCAACACAGGAGGGCCAACTCCAGTAGACCAGAGTCAGCAGTCCACCTCCACCGGAAGGACAAAGGACATTCTTGTGAGGACAGTGAAGTCCAGATCCTCTCCAGAGAACATCGCTGGTTTGAGAGAGGAGTTAAGGAAGCTATTTTTGTAAAAAATAGACTAAATAGGGGTGGTGGACTAATACACAACTTGTCATCCATCGACAATCCTGTTTTGAGATCTCTGCCCAAACATGCCCACCAGGATAACAGGCGTTGGTCCATAGGTGATGGTTCAAAGACAAGTAACGATTCTCACCAATACTTGGCTATAACAACTTAGTTGTTAGGGACATTGTTGGGCATCAAAGTACTGGAACACCGCCAATGGGGATAAATATCTCCGGCTCAACGCCAGTTGAGCAGACCTGATGAAGCTTCTTGGATGAGAAGTGAAATGTCTTCGACCTAGAAACCTGGTGCAGTTGATTTTTTCTAAATTTTTTCAACCTGCCAATATGTACATTTATTTTTACTAAGAAGAAACTAAGCACAACATTTGGGTTAAAATTGGTTTGAGACTAATTTGTAATGTATTTCTTTCACAGACAGTGAGCATAAAATTGAAAATGCATGCACAACTCGGGTATTTCTGCTGCTGTAAGTGGTAGTGATATGTACCTAACTTTGACCAGGCCTACACTTCGGGGATATATGACTATTTTTTGTATGAAACTAGAATTACCATTTGCAGTTGTATCCCTCTGCCAACCAATCAAATTCATCACAGAAGTGAGGTCAGTGTCCTTTACCTTTGACCACCAAAATCTAATCAGTTTGTCCTTGACTTCAAGTGGACATATGCCAAATTTGAAGAAATTCCTGTGAGGTGTTTCTGAGATGTCCCATTCACAAGAATGAGACAAATGCAAGGTCACGGTGACCCTGACCTTTGGCCACCAAAATCTAATCAGTTCATCTTTGAGTCCAAGTGGACATTTGTGCCAAAGCTGAAAAAAAATTCCCTTAGGTGGATGGTCAACTTGAAAATATAATGCCTCTGCAGAGGCCATGGCTGCAACTATCGCCAGCACGGAGGCCCAAAAAAGGGGAAAGTCTGTTTCCCCATAATGCTATAAAAGCAATATTCTCATTGCTTGACCATGAAAGCCTACTGCTGGCATTTGGAATGATGCTGATATCTTTATTAATTTGAAAGTTATTCAAGAAGAATGATAGACATGACATACAGTCATTTAAATGGCGGGTAAACCGGAGATTTCAGTGAGTGGACTGCAGACAAGGCCATACCCGACCTCTCCAAAAAACGTCATCAAAATCCATTAACTGTTAAAAACAAACACAAACAAAGAAACCACTGGCAAAATAGACACCCCCACCCCTACCCAAACGTCAGGCAGAGGTAACTAAGCAATAATAAAAAAAAATTAACCACTATACAATTGTTTGAATGAACAGTGTTATATAACATCTGGTTTAACAGCTGCTCAAATGAACACACATGGAACGGGACAGGTGGTGCTGAGGGAGGCATGCTTCAGCTCATCTGATAGGGCTGCGGGGGTATGCCAAACAAAAAAGGTTGTTAACTAAACAGAGGGGAATTTGATAATTGCTCAGCAGAAGTGAGAGGAAATATGACAGTGGAAACACCTGCTCTCTATCTTGGAGAGAATTTATCTGGAAAATTAGTGTCCATTTTTTGTACCTCTGCTCAAAAGACTTTTTCAAATCAAACCAACTGCTGGCTGTCTTGTGGGACCAAAGACACAAATCATTTTCATACATTTAGGAACTGTCCATTTATTTCTCCGTTATGAGCTATAGTTTATATAGTAGCATCCTGGAAACTGTTTTAGGTTTTGGGTTGATCTACCTGATTAAACAGGAGGAACTTGAATAGTGGAAAAAGCTTAAATACTATTGGCAGTGGTGGAAAGTAAGTGCTGTAGATAAGTACAATTTTGAAATATCTGTATTCCAATTTCTGCTACTTCAGAGGTAAATATTGTACTTTTTACTCCACAACATTTATTTGATAACTGCAGTTGCCTTTCAGAATCAGATGAATAAAACAAAATAGAGTAAAACCTTGGATTGTGAGTACCGGTAACCTGGTATGCGAGTGTTTTGCAAAACAAGCAATTTTTTTTTGTAAATTTTAACTTGATAAATGAGCGAGAAGTACGCACACTTTGTTTCCCGACCGTCACGTGGCAACTGTAGCAGTACGAACGATAAATTTAGTGTTCTTGTGCAGCGTGTTGATACTCTGCCTTAACACCGAGTTAAACCATAGTCAATGAAGAGGTTGTAGCAAGATCAAAACATTTACTGTCCACTCTTCATATAACATCATGGTAAAAACTGCAAATAAACAATACAATAAACACTGTGTCAGTTATGCTTATTTAACCAATATCTATTACTATAAATGGTGGTACACTTCAACACACATTCAAATGCATAGTATCAGCTAGCTTATGCACAACTGTAAATAAACTTCCTTAACGTCACATCTAACTCTTTTTAACACAGTCATAGCAAATGTTAACTATACTATGTCAACTGACACATATCATAACTTAACGGCATTGCTTCTATCACGTTTCCTAGCAGATGAAGATGAATACACATGCCACAAACAAGAGCCTTACGTCCGCCATCTTTCTTACTAACGGGAAATCGCTAAACCGGAAGTGACTTTTACATATGTAATTATTAACCTGGCCCTTCACCAAAAATAGATAACAACAACAACTTCAACAAATAATTAGCTAAATAAATGCCTTAGAGGCAACACAATACATCTGTTTAAGGACAATGCATTGCCACATTTCTGCCAAATCCTCAAAAGGAGGCAAAAGCAAGTGTAGTTAAATAGGTTCCTTGTTAAAGTCGCACAAAAAGAAAAAGATTTCAGCGAGCCAACAGATAGCAAATAGCTCCTCTCTCTGTCTCCCTCATGCCAGCCACGATTCTTTTCAAAGGTAAAGTGCAGATTAATTGGTTTTATTTTTATTCATTCATTCATTTTCTACCGTTTAGTCCCTGAACAGGGTCACAAGGGGGGCCGGAGCCAATCCCGGCCGGCAATCGGGCGAAGGCGGGGTACACCCTGGACAGGTCGCCAATCCATCGCAGGGCTAACACATAGACAAACAACCACACACGCACACACATGCACTCCTATGGGCAATTTTAGAAACACCAATCAACCTAAGCTGCATGTCTTTGGACTGTGGGAGGAAGCCGGAGTACCCGGAGAGAACCCACGCAAGCACGGGGAGAACATGCAAACTCCACACAGAAAGGTCCCAGGTGGGGCCCGAACCCAGAACCTTCTCGCTTCTCGCTGTGAGGCAACGGCGCTAACGGTTTTATTTTTACTTTATACTATATTTGGTATTACTGTAATAATTTTTTTATGAATAAGTGGTTGTGTTACAAATAATCTGCGTTTCCATTATTTCCATCCATCTATCTATTTTCCTCCGCTTATCCGGGATCGGGTCGTGGGGGCAGCAGTCTAAGCAAAGATGCCCAGACTTTCCTCTCTCCAGACACTTCCTCCAGCTCCTCCGGGGGAATGCCAAGGCGTTCCCAGGCCAGCCCAAAAGACATAGTCCCTCCAGCCT
>NW_018128152.1:684332-684728 GCF_001952655.1 Monopterus albus
GTCTGCCAGTCCAGAGGCACTGTCCCCAACCGCCATGCGATGTTGCAGAGTCGTGTAAGCCAAGACAGCCCCACAACATCCAGAGACTTAAGCTACTCAGGGCAGATCTCATCCACACCCGGTGCCTTGCCATCGAGAAGCTTCTTAACTACCTCGGTGACTTCAGCTTAAGTGATGGATGAGTTCACCTGCGAGCCCCCAGGCTCTGCTTCCTCATCGGAGGACATGACGCTGGGGTTGAGTTCCTCGAAGTATTCCTTCCACCGTCCGATGATTTCCCCAGTTGAGGTCAACAGCTGCCCACCTCCACTGTAAACAGCTTTGGCAGGGCACTGCTTCCCCCTCCTGAGGCGCCAGACGGTTTGCCAGAATTTCTTTGAGGCCGACCGATAGTCC
>NW_018128152.1:685887-695144 GCF_001952655.1 Monopterus albus
ATCGGGTCGTCGGGGCCCCTGCCTTCGACTGCTGCCCAATCCACTGTGCACCGGCCCCTTATGGATCCTCCTACAGGTGGTGGGCCCATGGGAGGACGTTCCCACATCGCTCGTTCAGGCTACGCCCAACCACGCCACCAGACGCTCGCATTCGAGCCACGACCCCTGGCCTGGCTCCAGGCTGGGGCCCCGGCTGCACCATGCCGGACGACGTCACAGTCCTTGGTTGAAATCTATTCATAAAGGGCTTTTGAACGGCTCTTAGTCTGACCTGTTACCCAGGACCTGTTTGCCTTGGGAGACCCTACCAGGGGCATATAGCCCCCGACAACATAGCTCCTAGGATCACTCGGGTACTCAAACCCCTCCACCACAATAAGGTGGCGGTTCAAGGAGGGGGTTTCCATTATTTCATATGGGAAATTTCACTTTGATATGTGGCTGCTTTGGACTACGAGCATGTTGCTGGAATGAATTATACTTGCAATGCAAGGTTTTACTGTACAGTATAACCATAACACTTTACGGTATAGGGCTAATTAAAATTAGCTCTGCTTTTACCAGCTGCAACATTTAATTAAAACAATAATTAATCAAAAATTATAACCCAATAAAAGGATGTGCATTAATGCTAAATGTGCCATTCAGCATAATGAGTACCTTTACTTTTGGTACTTAACGTATTGTTTGATGTTAATACTTTTGTATTATTACTTAAGTAACAATTTGAATGCATGACTGCTACTTGTAACCGAGTATTTTTACACTACTACTTTTACTTAAGTAAAGAAATCCCTAACTAAGAAATGGTTAAAAAAAGAAATACCTATTGTTTATGACTGGATTGTCCTGGTGTAAAATACAGTATTTATGTAACAGAGAGAAGTAGTTTGTTGAGACATTTGTTGAGAAATGAATACATTTGTTTAGTTACATCTCAACTTTCTGACCAAACTTTATGTAAATATGCACCAAAAACATTTCCAGTGAACCACTTTAGACTCCCATTGTCTATGCATTTTTACCTTTCCATCCTTAAAAGGTCTTTGTGCTCATATGATGTTAACATTGTTTATGTAGTTTTTGTTCTTTCTCTTTTTACAAGTCAGTAGAGAACTGTTTCAACAATTTGAAACACTTTGTCCAGTTATCAAAGGCATCAATGTCATTACAACTACAAAAGTAAGCCAGGAATGTGCTGTTCTTCCAGTTTAATATTTTTCTTTTGCTGTATGTTGATTGCTTACTGCAGTGTCAGTCGATTCCAGAAAGATATTCACAAATAGCTCCAATCTAATGCTCGCTGCAGGAGCCCTAATATGCATGATAACTGTTTTAAACTAAAAATTAACATGCCTGGTAGATCCCCATTGTTAACCACGCTGAAAAACACTATTTTTACCTCATACCAGTGTTTCTTTATTGGTTGTTTGGTTGGTATGATGGTTGTTTTTTCCACAACATAATTCAAAAAGTAATAATGAGAATCAGAATCTGCATCATTGGCCAGTTGTGAGGAATCTCTCTCAGTGTGCATGTACAGTGTTCTTCTGTTAGGAAATGGGTAAACAAGCAAACAGGATAAGACTAAGACAACAAAAAAGGTGCAAAAAAGAAAAAGGATAGTGCATTAGGAAAATAAAGATAAAGTACTTATAAGTATAAAAAATATATATGCACACACTTTAGATGCAGTTTTTCAGACAGATACATACAAAAGTATGTTTACAGGTATTGCACTGAAGGTTTTCGTTCTGTTATGTAGTCACAGGGTTAGGCATTCATCAGAGTGGCCCAGAGGAAGAAACTGTCCTAGTGTCTGGTTGTTTTGGTGTACAGTGACCTGTAGCGCCATCCAGAGTCGAGGAGTTCAAACAGTCCTGACTGTCCACTGTTCCTGTCCTGTTTCTGACACCAGACAGTGATGGAAGCATTGCCCACATGAGCATTTAAGTCCCCTAGCACAATTATAAAGCCCCCCGGTGGTGACCCTTCAAGGACCCCACCCAGGGTCTCCTCCAAGAAGGCCACATACGCTGAGCTATTGTTTGGCACATAGGTACAGACAACAGACAGGGCTTTCCTCACAGCTGTGGCTCAAGAGTTAGAAGGGGTCATCTCCTAATCATGGGTTTAACGGTTTAATTCCCAGATTGTAAAGTCCACGAAGTGTCCTTGAGCAAGACACTGAACCTCGGTGTTGCTCCCGGTGATGACACTGGTGTGTGAATGCTTGGGAGCACAAATGGGTGAATGGCCAAATAGTGTGAAAGCACTTTGAGTGTGCTGAAAAGCATAAAAAAGCACTATACAAGTATGAGACCATTTACAGTGACTTTAAGTTCCATAGAGGCAACCCTCTCGTTCCATGGGGAGAACTCCAACGCAGCAGCACTCAACCTGTGATTTGTGAGTAGCCCCATACCCGGGCAGACAGGCAGATGCTCTTTTCCCTTGCTGGCATTTTTCTGACCACAGTGTCCACACAGTTTAATTAGCATTAAAACTGCAATTAATTAGCCTACTGTGCATTGAAAAAAACTCTCCCACTGAAGGGTTAACTAATGTCCAGCATCAGCCAACGTTAATAATGGTTTCCCAGACACACATGCAGCATGCAATGTTCATTTGTTTAATGTCAGTGAAAACAAGGCATGAGAGTGCTCCAGATATTTTTTAGCCTTTGTGGGTGTATTTTGGCTTTTATAAGAGAGCTGAGAGAAACATGATTGAAGATGGGCACCTTCTCTGGAGAACATTCAGAAGAACAATTCCTGTGAAAGGGGGCAACACATTATACAGTAGCAAATGCAAAGTAAGTTAACTTTTATCTCTGTGTGTGAGGACTTCAGAGTGGGGCGATTGTCGTGGTTTGGCTGTCTAACTTCCTAATAGCTTTTCATTAATGTAAACTGAGGCTTCCTGTGTTACTTACTCTTGTAAAAACATTGTCCTGCTATATTCATCATGTATCTGCAGACTGCATTCGCCCACTGCACATGATTATACATTACATAGTTTAGTCACCCAAACAGCATATTTGTTCGTTTAAAATCAGTGGGCTCAGTGATTCCTATCAGTGTTCTTAAGATTCAGACTGTGTGTGAAAGATAGAAAGATAATAATAATAATACTAACAATACAGTCCCTATTCCCTTGTTTACAGAGTGGACATTCAGCAGGTAAACCCAGTAATGCTACTGGTCACTTATGGCTCTTTCAGACTCTATGTAAGCTATGCAGCTACAAATGTTTCCTGGTGGGTTTGGTCCAAAATGTGTGGTCTGAAAATTTGTAACATGACACATGAAAACATGCGTTATTTCGCGAATACCCATTAGGGGTGATGCAAATACTGTACTGTCACACTACTCTTAAGTCTTTGTTACAGAAGAAGAACTGTTTTCAGTGTCAAAGAAAAAAGGGCTGTGTGAAGTTGTTCATGTTCATTGACATCTTTATGATGTGGCAAACTCAAGCCTCTTCTTTTCTTTTACTGGCAGTGATTTGGCAGAAGAAAAATAATGCACTCCTTTTCGGCAGCAATTTTGGTTTCTGCCATATAAATCATGTAATCTGATTATGCGACTCTTGCCCCCGTTGGGTGAGTGGTGGATCACATCTGCCAAGATGCAGAGCAGTCACCGCTTTTGTAAAGAAACACTTGCGTGAGTCTTGCATTTACAGCTGCATTTGGGTAGTTTGTGTAGAGCCTAAGACAGCCCTTATCCTCATCTACATAACGTGCATATGCTGCTAATTACATTTGTTTTGTTTCATCACAAATGTATTATTTCAGTGCACATATCAGTACTTTCTTAACATTTACAGCACATTTTAACAATACCATAATAATACTGATAACTGATCATTTTGGCCACTATATATAATAATTTTCAGTTTCCTCTCTAGTTCAGAATCTCTACATTGCACTTTGGAGTTTGAATCTGTCTGGATATCTGAAAGTAGTATTAATGCTCAGAAGTAGCATTATAAACTAGAATTTATAAGCCTTGATCTGCTTTAAACACTGAGAACATTGATATTGATCTATAAATTCACTGAATCATCTGGAGACATCTGGGTGCAAAGGCTTACCATAAGTTGGTGTAAAACAGTTTGTATAGTATATGTTCATGGTGTTTATGTATCTTAATGTTACAGAAATAACAGAAAAGCAAGAGGATGATCACACGGCGTTCACTGAGCAATAATAAACATCTTGAGTTTGAGTCTTTGGGTCTGTAAGTGTCCAACATGAGGTGGCAGTGTTGCTTGGTAACCGCAGCACATGACTGATCTTATCAAGTGTGGTCCTGGAAATGTATGAAGTGCTGTATTCATTTTCCCTTCTCTGTTATATGTCTGTCCAAATTCTCAGTCATCCAGGTCGTAGTATGCTGAAAAAATGTAGAAGAAATCATCTGGACGTAGTTTTAGATAGAAGACATTTCACCTCTGATCCAAGAGACTTCATTAGTTCTGTCCGACTGGTGGTGAGCAGGAGGTATTTCTCCCCCTGGGTGGTGTTTCAGTCCTTCAATGGCCAACAGTGTCCCTAGGTTCAAATCTCAGTGCCTGCAGTCCACATGTCAACGTGTCCTTGGGCAAGACACTGAACCCCCCAAGTTGCTCGTGATGGCAGCGCGTATGCACGCAGCGGCCCAGGGCCCTTGGCTCCAAACAAAATTTTGTTGTACGTGTCACAATGTTACAATGACAATAAAATAAAGCTTCTTGTTCTTCTAACAACTGATTTGTTGCAGTTCCAGTCCTTTGTTTTTTCAACCTCCTCTGAACTCTGACACTGAACCCCAAGTTGCTCCCGATGATAACACTGGTGTCTGAATGTGTGAGCGTTTATGAGCATGAATGGGCCTCTCTCCCTCACACTCACACACATATATACTGATACATGCACACTTCAATGAAAACATAAGTGCACTATTCTTGTGTGTCTGCATGTGTCAGAGAGCAGCAGGGGAACAGGTTCACTGTCTCTGAATTATTTATTTTATGTCCCTAAAGATCATGTTGTTGTGATACCTGTTTGACCTATGATCTGGTGTGCTTTCAGTAAGACATCACTCTGATCTACTTACCTGATGTTAAATCTGTATAGTTTACAGTATCTTAATTTGGGTTTCATATCCAGAACATAAATTACAAAGTAAAATGCAGTGGTGGCCCTGGGTACAGTAGTGTGCAGATTCCCAAGACCAAGACATGAGTAGTGCTGATGAGTGTCCAGGATCCGAGAAGCGGGATCATGGGTGTGTGTTGAGCTCTATGTCTGTCAGCTTATTGACATGGTATCTCATGGCATGACTGGCTTTCTTGCAAAGTGCTGTTCTGTTGTTCCCACATGGAGCACAGATGTTAGCCTTACTGTCGCCACCCTTTTGACCTGCCAACATCTGCGCAGCTGTGTTGTCAGCTGCCATGTGCAGGCAGGAACACCACAACTCACTCTTGCACTGGAGACAGCTAGGGGAAGGTCAGCGCTGATGGCAGGAGGAGGTTTCAGGGGACTGGCATAGGGTGGAGGGGGAGGTGGCATGTAGAGACTATGGCTCCCAGCTGGCACGCTGCCCTGGGGTATCTTCAGTGTTTACTCAATAAACAGCCTGTCAGGAGTTAGAAGTCACTCTCTGAATGGCTTCACTGGAGTCAAGGAGAGTAGCAAGTAAGGGTGCAAATCATCACTTTCCTCACAATATGATCCTATATCAACTCTCTTAGCTAGGAATCCAGTGCTTGCCCATACTTTAAAATATGCCATGATGCAATTTGATTCGATTCAGAAATCAGTATCAAACAATTTCACATAGTTACATTATTAATTAACTCACAAATGCAATAAAAGCATAATTTTAAATTTTTTCTGAGTTCCTCTGTTCATTTTCAAGTGCTATGTAAATATAAATAAGGGCCCATGATGACCTCCCAATTCAATATGAACTATGCCTTATTTACAATATATTTTGTATGTTGCAGTAGAGCTTTGTTTAAAGTTTCACATTCACCCTTAGTGTTGTGTGTGTCCTTTTTAATCTGTAATATTTACATACCCATGACCTGCTTCTGATAGGAAAGTTTCTGGTATTTTCAAAACTCAACAACAGAACTTCAATCAGTCCGTCCACACCCACATCAAAGACAGGCGCATGAGACACACATTGCCCCTGGCCTGGGCGGCCATGCTTTTTATGATTCAAACCTATTTCTTCTTTCTGGTGTGTTTAATGAAGCATAATCCCCACAGACAGCTGTTTAACTCACACAGATTATCTCCATTATTTTTGTGCTGTAAACATTTTACTTGTATGCGTTATAACCAGGCTCTTTGGTGTCACTATGAGCTTTTTGGTTTTGCTTTCCACCACCCTCTGTATCGTATGTCATATCTTTGAGTTTTAGACTCTTGGTTGAATGAAACAGGCTATAGTCAATAGTCACTGCTGCTGCAGTCGTTAAGGATGATACTGGTACAAACAGTAACTGGGTGGCAGAGCTGTGGGACCAAACTTATGTAGTTAGTGGAGGGAGACAGAGGAGAGGGAGGTGACAGTCACTCAGAACCCCGACGGGCAGTGCTGCTGCTGTGTGTGTGTGTGTGTGTGTAAAGAAGACAGAAAAAAAAAACGTAGCTGAAAAAAGGTAGAAAAAAATTCATCTGGACTTGGTTTTAGGTACAAGACGTTTCACCTCTCATCCAAGAGGCTTCATCAGTTTTGTCCAACTGGTGGTGAGCAGGAGGTATTTATCCCCTGGGTGGTGTTTCAGTCCTTCAACAGCCAACAATGTCCCCTAACAACTGATATGTTGCGGTTCCAGTCCTTTGGTGGCCAACAATGTCCCCTAATGACTGAGTCGTTATAGTCCGGTATCGGTGAGCATCGTTATCTGTCTTTGTCTTTAGGAGATCACAATAGCTGCTGACTGCAGCACGGGGACATCACCCAGTGGGGGCTCTGGGTATGACCTGGACTGGCGGTCCAGGGCAGAAGGTCAGCATAGATCAAAAGTGCCTTACGGATGGAGCATGTGGTTGGGCCATCTCTTCTCCTTCTCTCCTCCCCTCCTCCATAGCTCCTTCTTAATCCAAGCCTGAAGCTCATCCCCCAACCAGTTGCCCTTCCTCCATTCTCCTCCTCACCTCACCATCTCATACAGTATATGCAGTGTACAGCCACATTAGTAAGTGCCAACAGATGCCCAGTGTCTAAGAAAGGCATTATGTTCTTAGAGGATGTCCTGGTAATTCTGTTTTTTCCCAGGCTGCTGATTATTACCTTGTTGTTTAGAAATGGTGAGGATGAGCGCCAGCACAGATGACAACAGGTAGCCATATCTGCTGGCTGAGTCGCAGAGTGCTGCAGACTATGGTGCTGCAAAACAAGATCTGCAAGACCCAGAGGGGACATATGTCTGTTTGTAGTATAAAGTGATGGGATTAACATTCTCAGAATAAACAATAAACAGATAAAGATAATATCATTATTGTTATTAGTAATAATATCAATGATATCCAGAGGATAAATAAATGGTATTTAGGGATATCTAAATGAGAGTGCACCAACAGTATCATTTATTGTTGTATTTTATAGCATGTTACTCATCAAGAATTTAAAACCGGAGAAGCAGGACTTCAGTTACTATAAGAAAATGTGTCAATCATGGGGACTCAGGATGAAGTGGTTTGTCAGACCCTGAGGGGGCCACACTGACCTAAATACAAGATTATCAACAGAACTCTTGCACTGACCAACCAAAAGAGAACACTGGGGAAACAAACATTTAACTCTCCAAAGGCAGTCTCAGTTAAAATACTTAACTGGGAATCCGCGTCTCCAAAGGCTGTGTCACAGGTTTGTTTACACAACAAATACATGTTGTGGTGAAGGACCACAACAGTACACAAACTACGGTTGTATGCAGATATATGCAAAGAACATGTTCATCATCTTTAGTAAGATGGCCGTGTTTTTATTGTACAAAACTATTTTTAAGTAACTAGCTGCCTGACTTGTAAATCCCTTTCTTGTTCTTCTTGTTTACTTGACTGAGGGGTTCAGACAGATGTGTCAGCCTTATTGTTTACTGGTGGACAGTTTTGACTGAATGTAAAATAGAGGCTGGATGGATACCATGAACAGCTCAATGCAATTATAAAAAATAAAAAAACAGCCCTTATGCAATATTATCTGTGAGGGACTACCTTTTAGAATTATTCTCTTGGACTATAGTATTGTAGAGAGCAATATAATAATAAATGTAAATGTTAACTTTCTCTACAGGAATGAACAAATTGTGAAAATATTCTTGAACATGTATAAAATTTGTCTTTTTTTTCTCCATGAAAGACAATCAATGAACAAAATATTTTTTAAAATTTTCTCTACTTATTTAAACCA
Organism: Monopterus albus; assembly: GCF_001952655.1. Classification (NCBI taxonomy): domain Eukaryota; kingdom Metazoa; phylum Chordata; class Actinopteri; order Synbranchiformes; family Synbranchidae; genus Monopterus; species Monopterus albus. The sequence goes on from NW_018128152.1 coordinate 694,305, forward strand.
ATGTAGGACTACTGACACAAGGACCGGTGCAAACAGTTTTAAAGCAAAAGATTTTCAACATCTGTTATTAATTTTGATAGTTTCTGTCTAAAAGAACTCACGTTTAATTTGCATATTATTGGTTGTGATTTTGTTGGGCTCTTAACAACTAGAATAGACTGCTGTAGGGATGACATATTTTTGTGGGCTAATCTGGTTCCTTCAACAAAAAGCCAATGGGATTTTTCCATAGGCTTTTGGATTAAAGTAGAAAATAAGCTGTATGACAAACGACAGTTTATGACACTTAGCACTGCATCAACTCATGAGGTTATGCCAGGTAATGGCAAAGGGAAATGCAGCGTAACACTTGTTAGGTTCCTACAGTGGGATAATAATACACAGCTGGAGCACTGGCATCCTCACCGTCAGACTACTGTGCTATGAACAAGTTGTAGCTGCCTGCTAATAGACCTAGCTTGGTCAGATAATGAGCACTCACAACGATAGACATATATACATATACTGTACATGTCTACGTTCACAACTGCAAAAACGTTGGAACAAATTTTAAATTGACATTATTTGGATAGACTGATAGGCAGACCGCATATTCTCAATCTAAGTGGTTACTTTGTCATCTAAAAAAGTGTTGAAACATAATAAAGCATAAAACATAATACCAGTCCTGCAGATGAAAATGTTAACAGCTTTGAGCTACTGCCCGGCTGTCGCTGCGTAAGAGAAGATCTTTCCCTGTCTGTGGGCTGTTGCCTCACTGGGCTCCTTATACCCTTACATCCTCTACACCCTGTTCACCCACGACTGTGTCGCCTCCCACAAAGACAACATCATCCTAAA
>NW_018128152.1:695604-703077 GCF_001952655.1 Monopterus albus
GGAGGTTCAGAAGTGTGAAATGCAGGACCACTAGACTGAAAAACTCTTTCTTTCCCTCTGCCATCAGACTCCTAAACAGCTGAGGAGTTTATTACCAGGAAATACGTCATGTACTGTTTACATTCTCAGTTTGCACATTGACTGTTGACTGCTGCACATGCTGCTCCAATGCAGCATACATTCTCTTATTACATTCTTATATATTTTTATTATATTGCTGCATTTGCTGCTTAAAGTGCCTTAGATTTTGTGTTACTTATTTAGCTACTTTATATTTCATTTGTATTTTGTGGCATTCATGTGGACGGCAAAGAATTTCATTGTACAGGGAAACACGTTTTCTAACTGTGCATATGACAAATAAACACTTTGAACTTGAACTTATGTCCTTGTCTCGCACAGTGGGGTGTACTGACAGCACTCAGTTTCTATTGACAATGATTGGGCATCTGTCATTAACCCAGGGCTTCTTCTCTGTGCTCAGTGCTCAACAGCACAGACATGCACTTTGGCCACAAGGGGGCTCACATACAGCCTTTGCAGCACTCACAATGGTTGATAATCTTTAAAAATGTTCCTGTATCTAATTTATGATATGGAACAGCACCAAAATTTAATTAATTCTTCCATGGCCCATACCCTACTTCCCTAAAAAAGTTTTTCCAAATAGGTTAATTACTTTTTGGGTTATGCTGTTAAAAAAACACAAACCAGCAAATGCCAGCAACACCTTCCCTGCCCTTGGTGGAGGTAACCAGGGGCAGCTGGTCACAGTCTCATAATTACATAAGGCCTGCACCATCCCATAGTTTGGAGGCACCACCTTGTGCTACACTGACATTTCTTTTCCGTATAGCTATTTAGTCATGTCTTAGATAGTTTGCAGTATGTTTCCCTGTCAGAGGTAATAACCAGAAGTGCTTTGTTTCACTCAGCAACATTACATGTTTGCTTACACATTAATGAGGCAATTTCAGTAATAAGTACATGTTGCTGTTACTACTGAAATAAAATAAAATGTACCAATGCTCCTTACATCACTGGCAATGTGTATTGAAGACAATATAATTTTTAAATTTACAGTGAGTGGTAAATAACAATATATTAAATGCAAATGTGAATAATCAAATAACAATGTTCAACTGATGTTAATAAAACTATAATTGTATCATTTAAAGCTACAGTATGTAAATTAAGGTAGCACTAGCATGAAACTCTCACTCAAAATCTTTTACATGCCAATATCTCTACACTGCTGCACTGCTGCATATTCAGTGACTCTGGGTCACAGGAGGCTTCAGCAGTACCTCTCTACATTAAGACCAGTTTTAGAGCAGATTTCTACAACAAAAAATATGAAAAGGTTACAGACTGTAGCTTTAAAAAGCACCTTTTTTTCATATACATATTATTAAACGACATCATGTCACAAAACTGAATAAACTATACTGCACATGTGAAGGTACTGATTTTCTCTTTACAAGAAAATCCAACAACTTAGACACACAAATAATTGTTCATATCCCTGGACCAAGTCCAACCAATAATCTGGATTTTAGTAAAAAGAATTTCCTATATGACCTTTGCTCTGTGAATAAAAGCAATGCACACAAATATGTGTTGTAAGCTGGCCTGTACCCGTAGCTCACTACTGGTTGACCTACAAAACCAGTGAGAGAACCGCAGCACCCTGTGTGTCGTAAAGACTCATGCTGATCTGAGAGTCTATGAGGGTTGACGTGTGACACTGACCTCACGAAGGAACTGGGGGGGAACAACCACTTAACTGCCCAGAAACAAGAGCTCTCTCCTCATTGGCTGCACTGATCATATTCGTTGTGCAAAATGACGCAGGCAGGATTACAGTAACATGCTCATGCACGCAGCAGCTTGTGTGCACACATGCATGGCCGAGGCTTAGACATGAACAAACAATCACACTATCAGACTCATAAATTCACATCCAGACACACACACACATGCGCATCTAACATTCACACTGACAAAGTTCTGGTGAGAGCTAGAGCACAATCACACCAGTCAGCTTTTTTCCTTCTTCACAGAATTCAGTTCCCTCCCCCAACTAAGATTAACAATTATCCCCCAGTAACAGTGCTGTCATTTAGTTTTTACGTCACCCACCAAAGTTCTCACGTAATATCAGCACTTTCCTTTCCTCACTTTCAATAACTGGCTGCTTTTCCCAGCAGTGTGAATGGTAGTTTAGGCCTTTAAGAACATAACCCAGAAGTGACATTTCATTTTGTCCAATCAGTATTACTTTTTAACTTCAGTAAGATATTTAGGCCTGTATCGTTCAGCACCACTGTCTTGAGAAGTGGGACAAAAAGGGTTTCCAATTTGGATACAAAAAAAATTAAATGATGATTTCTTAAAGCAGAATGTCAGCTATCTGCCACTTGTACCATTTTCTGGCAGAGAACTACAGTATGGCCTCAATCTTGGCGGTAGTAACTCTCACCCCGTCATTTCACACTTGGCTGCAAACTGCCCCAGTGTGTGCTGGAGGTCACGATCTGATGAAGCTAACATAACCACATCATCGACAAATAGCAGAGATGCAGCAATTTCCCCAAACTGGACAATTTCCTCAGCCCGGCTTTGCCTTGAGATCCTCAGACTCTTAGAGGTAGGGTGCAGAGTTCAGACATCCAGTAGGGACTCAGAGTACAACCGCTGCTCCTTCACACTGAAAAGAGCCAATCAAGGTGGTTCGGGCATCTTACTGTACCAGGATGCCTCCAGGGTTCCTCCCTTTGTAGGTTTTCTAGGAATATCCATCTGGTAGGAGACCCCAGGGCAAACCCAGAACACACTGGAGAGATTATGTATCTCATCTGGCCTAGTAACTCCTGGGAAACTCACCACAGGTTGCTGGGGAGAGAGACCTATGGACCACCTTGCTGAACCAGCTCCCACTGTGACTCAACCCTGAATAAGCAGATGATAATGAATGGATGGATGGATGGATGGAAATTGTCAACTATCAATTAAGCACAACATTATACAAGAATGGACAAGATTAGGAACGAGCACACCAGAGAGACAGCTCAGGCTGGTCAGGGCTATGTCATCTAGAGTAATTATATGATTAAACAGCATATTTCAAAGGGCTTCAGGCCTGAGTATAAGCTGTAGTTATGCAGAGTGATCTTTTTTTTTTACTTTTCACTTAGTCATAAACCAAACTACACAGGACATGTTTATCTGAGAACTAGGAATGTCTATACAACACAAATTTCATTTTAGGAAAAGGAAAGCATAGTTAATCTCAGCTAGGTTTTGCAACTGAATCACATCTGACTTACAGAGAAGTGAGAACAGAGAACAAGCTGCTGGGAGACACTCTTTTACTAGTATGTTATATCTGGGCGGATGCAATCTTTTCCTGCAGCCAAAAGAAAACAGGCTCGGCCATGCTTTACATCAGTTTTGCAAACAGCCAATTAATATAAAATGTCTTCTAATGTTTGACCAAACTATACTGAACACATTGCTTTGTTTAACAGTTATGTATAGATTAATGGATCAGTTAAGGCCCTGAAACCTCATTTGTTTCTATCAGGTTCCTACTATGGGTGATGGAGTCCCACTTGAACACACTATTTGTGCAAAAGTTTGAACAATTTTAGCAATTTCACATGAAATACTTCCATATTTCTTTTTTTTTTTCTTCCTTGCTTGCACGGGGCTCTGATTTAAAAAGAAAAAAAAGTGATGCCACATTGTTTTCACTCCAAGTCTGAGGAATGCTGTTTGGTCACAGTTAAACCAGGTCAAACCGCATCTGCTCAGTCCCAATGAACCAGATTAACTGGAGTTTTGGAATGTTCAATTCTGAGTAAGACTTTAGCTTATTTAGCCATATTGAATGTAATGAAGACAAATTATAAATCAATTTTTCAGGAATTCTAATTTTACATAATTAATATATGGTAGACACCAGTGTGCCATGAAAAGAGCTGCCAGTAATTCCAGTGAACGTTTAATTGAGATTCACCTCAACATTTTGAGTAAGTACAAACCTGTAGTTACCTGTCATGGCAAGCAAACCTACTTTACATAACAAGCATATGTGCACAAAAAGCACGTGTCTACACAAAAAAATTAATTTAGCTGTGGAATAGATGTTGCATTGATGTAGAGTTTGTTTTTCAGATTGGGATGAGATTACACCAGTGGCAACATCTCATGTTACTGGTGAATCTGCACAAATTGTGTTCATATCCCAAGAGCTCTGAGAGCACTGATAGGTTCCTGTGCAAGGAGGAGAATCCTTTCAAATGTGAAGAGCTAATACATACAACAGAACTGGGCAGAGAATGGGTTAATGGCAAGTTTTCTGTAGGTGAGGACAAAGGAAACCAACACTTTTTTGTGCACATCAAAAATCTGAGCACAGCTGAATCTGGGATTTACTGGTGTGGCTCTGATAGAACAAGGCTGCAAGACAAATACACCAAATTCCACCTTTCTGTAGATGCTGCTTCATGTTAATACATCAGTAAAACAAAATGCAATGTATTCATCAATGTCACTGACACGGGCCATTCCACTGCAGTATTTGTACTTTATACATCTACTGTATACTTTTGATAGTTTAACTTTAAAAATTTGGATGCATGTCTTTCAGGCCCTCCAGCTCTGCAGGCAGCAGCAACGCAAAGCTCTACACTGGCGGGGCCCAGGTGAAGACCCTCAGACTTTGGTAACTTCAGACAACTGCTGTTCATACCTGCCTATATGTACAATCAGGTCTGCAGCACAAACACACACATCCTCTCCTTTGTGCATGAATTCCAAGGACTGAGATAGTCTGATAGCCTGTGTTCTTTCACTGTTTCTACTGTTGACCCTCAGGTATAATGAGGACTATCGTTGCGGTATGTCTGGAAATTGTGATGGCCCAGGTTTTTGTTCAGCACTGTAGCCACGAGGACCGAGATAGTCTGATAGCCTGTGTTCTTTCACTGTTTCTACTGTTGACCGTCAGGTATAATGAGGGCTATCGTTGCGGTATGTCTGGAAATTGTTAGTGATGGCCCAGGTTTTCGTTCAGCACTGTAGCCAGGCTGTCAAAGAGCCACAGGGCTGTTGAGCTTAACATTCCCTTAGATCTCAGCAGCAATTAGTTCATGAGCTTCTTTACAAATAAAATCACAACTACTAGAGAAAAAATTGGTCGGACCAGTCCTACAGCTTTCATGGATGTGCCATCTACTACAGTGGCTTTAGAAACATCTCTGAGAACTCATTTATACTTGGACTACTTCTCTCCCATAGATAATTAAAACTGAAAACAGTGATGTGTAAATCATCTGTCCCCTGTATGACATTGAAAACAATACAGCAGCACATTATTTGATATGATACCTCATCCATTTTATTCTTTGTTCAAAGTAAACACTCACATCAACTCTGCTCCTGCACCACATTCCAAAATAAGTTGGGACATGTTAGGATTGGATTTCAGGAGTTACAGTTATTTTTTTTATTTATTATTAGTATTATTTTGCTTTTATAATGAAAGAGTTTAGTATGACTATTTGTCTGTTTCATTAGCAGCACCATGTATCAGTATTAACCTGGCTCTTATGCATGCACTATAGTTATAATATTCAGCTTTGCGTCAACTTGTAGTGTTTCTCATCTTCTTGGTAAAATGTGCATGAATCGATTGCATAAATAAGTGTCGTTCTGGAAACTATAGATAAGATGCTGTTAATTTATGTTACTACTACTTAAAAGAAGTCTGATGGGCTTGTACCGGTCACTCATGTCTGAAGCATGAGTAAGGGTTTTTTTACAACAGAATCAGGGAAGTAAGTGACACAGCTGACTGCATGTCCACTTTCAGTTAGAAAGAAACGCCTAAAGATAACAACACACACACACACTGCTTATGCGAACATTCTAGAATATTTACGTGAAACGATCCACCCATGTACAGGGCAGTCCCAGCCCGAGAAGATAAATGTGAATTATTTTTGATTATCTAGGCTCTTGGGACTTGTTCATCTCACAGAGCCCAGCGCTGTAATAACTCTGCATTTAACCAGAAGAAAATAAATCTACGTAAAGCTGATTCCTGTTTCCTGAGTGTTACTTCTTGGGGCCTTCAGACAAAAGAACCGGTTGTATCTAAAACAGTACAGTCAGGAGTTCCCCAAAGTCATTTATAAAATCCTTAGCTTTCGGAGGGCAATATATTAAAGCACATAATGTAAGGCGGTGTAGGGTTAAGACAAAAATTTGAAGTTCAAAACTGGGAAAGTCTCTAAAGGGAAACTGTTAGGATAACTCGAACACAGAGATGAGCGAGCGGAAAGAAGACGGACCCAGGTAGCTGGCTTCGGTGCAAGCAGTGATATTTATTTACAGTGCGATACAGTGCAATAATTAGAGAAGTGATGTACAGTGCCTTGCGAAAGTATTCAGCCCCCTTGAACTTTGCGACCTTTTGCCACATTTCAGGCTTCAAACATAAAGATATAAAACTGTAATTTTTTGTGAAGAATCAACAACAAGTGGGACACAATCATGAAGTGGAACGAAATTTATTGGATATTTCAAACGTTTTTAACAAATAAAAAACTGAAAAATTGGGCGTGCAAAATTATTCAGCCCCCTTAAGTTAATACTTTGTAGCGGCCAACACAAACTAGACTTTTTCAGTAATTTGTTGCTTTGCTTTCCTTCATCAAAAGGACCTAAACAATTGTTAACCTCAGCTCGAAAATGATTTTCAGAACTCAAAGATCTCCGGTACAGCCTAACACTAAACAATTCCTCATGATCTGCCTCTGCAGGGGTACTAATGCCATCGGAGCCACACTGTATAAAACAAATACATGAAACGATCGATTTAATTCATGTAGACTGATGAATGCACTTTTGACTGTTTTGGCATTTTGTGATGTGACTTTGTGGTGTTGGGTGCCTTTAATCCTTGTGTATTTCATCTCACTCCAACAGTGTGTGAATACATTTTATATACTTCTGTTTGCAGGAGTGTGTGTGTGTGACAGACAAATAACATATGTACAATAGGTCAGAACAAAACTATCTGCCCAGTTAATGTAATTGTAATATGATCGTTAAATTGGCTCATGGATAGATGTTAAAACGAACCACCCTGTTGTTTATCTGTATTCAATGGCCCGTGAGTCAAAATTCACACCTAAAGTCATTCAAATGAATCATCATTAGCGTGGAAGGAAAATACTTAAACAAGTCTCACTCATCCACTAACATGAATTAGCGAATTGCGTGTTTGCTTAACTGCAACTAACAAAACGAGGATGTAGGTAAATATTGAAATTCCCTTCGATTGGTGGCCAGTCTGTAAAGCACCGGGTGAGCAGGCGCTCCCTATTGATGAGCTTCAGCTAATCCATCGCATTTCCCTGTAAATAGCTTTCTGCATGAGAAAGAGACCCCCCCCCCCCCCCC
>NW_018128152.1:704104-704496 GCF_001952655.1 Monopterus albus
TGGCTCCTGGACTTTCTGACTGCGAGGCCCCAGACTGTCAGGATTGGCAATAAGATTTCAGCCAGCATTGTTACAAACAGTGGCACCCCACAGGGATGTGTCCTCAGTCCCATCCTCTACACCCTGTTCACCCACGACTGTGTCGCCTCCCACAAAGACAACATCATCCTAAAGTTCATGGATGACACTGCAGTGATAGGTCGCATCACTGGCAGGGACGAAGCAACCTACAGGAGGGAGGTGGCCGGTCTGGTGTCATGGTGCAAGGACACACCCTGTGGTGGTAATTGCGACAAGACATGGACAAGACGAAGGAGATGATAGTGGACATGAAGAAGGAGAGGAGATCTCATCAGCCACTGTTCATCCAGGGGCTTGAAGTGGAGAGGGCG
>NW_018128152.1:704863-707398 GCF_001952655.1 Monopterus albus
GTTCCTTAAATTTGTGTTACTGCCTATTTAGATTGGTGTTATTGCTCATCTACTTTATATTGCATATCACTTGTATTGTGTGGCGGTCATGTGGCAAAGTAAGAATTTCATTGTACAGGGAAACATGTTTCCTAACTGTGCATATGGCAAATAAACACTTTGACCTACTTTGTAAAGTGTCCTGAGATGACTTTTGTTGTGATTTGGTGCTATACAAATAAAATTTGATTTGATTTGATGGCTTTGGTTTTGCTACTGCTACTGTACAGACCCAAAATCCCATGGACACAAGGTGAGGGATGGAAACCTGGCACAAATGCTAGCATGCAAGGAGTGAGGAGTAACTACAAGTAGACAGAAAAAATATTTTACTGTTTCCATTTATTCATATGTTGTTTGTTCTTTGTGTTATGTTGCAGGGGGCTCATCAGGGAAGACCACAACTGCTGGCCATAACACAGAGGTGTGTGTGTGTGTGTGGGTTTGCACATGTGAGCAACAACTGCATTTATCGGACTACTGCCCTTTCCCTCTGCAGGAAAATCCACCAATGAGGAGATGCAGGAGTTGAACAAGCAGATGAGTTCAGGGGATGTGCTGCCATCCATTTATGCTGTCATCAACCTTCCTGCATACCCGCTTCACTATGTCAGCATCAGTCTGCAGAAGGGAGGAAACACAGTTTGAACTGAAACGACTTCTCAGTTTGTGACTACTCGTCTATTAGGACTCAAGGTGGCACCTGTCCTCCAACAGCAGATCAACCTCTCTATTCCACAGTCACAATGCCAGGGGAACTAAAATAGTCAGTCTTTTAATGTGTATTTTCAGTGGGACATGATGTGAAGGATTTGAATTTTCATATGTATAAATGCCATCTATACACCCAGAATATATGAAGAAATGATTATCAGCTTTCAACGTATAAAATAATTAGGCAAATGCTTTGAGTGGTGGACCCTGTTTTGGCACAATTTAGAATTTACTAGTTATGGTAGCTAGTTAGTATTTAGTGCAACGGTGTAGCTAATATGACGTGAATATTAATGTAAGTGTGCATTGTATATGATTAAAATTTTGTTTAGGAATCTGTTATGTCAAGGTGGAGTCGATGACTCTCAGTAAAAGCTCACTCTGCTATATTTCAGTTTGTACTTTACTTTGGAAGGCACCAAAATTAATCAGTGTTATAAGGTAATCGTGTGTAAGAACCACTTTGCCTAAGTGGTCAGAAAAATAAGTACCGCAAAGAAGGAAGTTACTGGCTAGTGGTTTCAGTTCAGCAGATGATTCAGAGTTAACATTTATTAACTGATGATTGTGTACATTTGTAAATCTAAGACACTATCTATTATAATTATGGATATAGTACAAGTAGCAATTAATTAGCTGCTAATCAGAAATGGTTCTTGATTTGCTCCTTAAACTTGATCATTGGTAACTACTTGAAATACCTTGTAAAGCATTGCTATAGTTTTCTCAGTATTACAATATCCAACAATTTTTAAAAAATAAAATAGCAAAAGGTAGTGACACAGATATCTCGCACTGCATAGGCAGCATCACCAGAGCAATTAGAATACACAGTGTCTATCCTGAATAGAGTAAAGAATTGATTATAATTGCACCCCCTGTTCAGTTTAATGAGAATAAAAATTGGATTCAGTTTTGCGACTTGAGCATTTTGAGTTGACTGCAGCAGGTTCCAACACAGTATAGTAAATGCACCATGTGAGATAACGTAGATCAGTGGTTCTTCTGCATCTGGTTTTTTCTCTGCTGCGCCCTCTTGTGGCTAATATGGTGCCCAGCCAGTGAAGTGCTTGTCAATACGCATTGGAACAGGCCTCGGGGTGTGAGGCCTGTAGGCAGATTATCATTCTGACAGAACAATAGAAAAAGCATGAGACAGGAGAAAGTGACCTGCTCCCTTCATTCACTTCAGCCAGACTGAGAGCACAGGTCGACTGCGGGTCACCTGTGGAGGGTGACTGCCACTGTTTGATTTAAATCAAAAAGCTGTTACAGTCATTTAGAACTATTGTGAATGAATTTGAATCTACAACTACACACATTGTTGTGCATCACACCTGTCATGTTTTTTAAACAGCGTGTAGCGATGTTTTTTACAATGATGTCAAACAAGTCAGATCATGGAAATTAAATACTGAATTATCTGTATTCAGTGTTGTTGGTGCATTTTCAGAAACACGGCCACAAAGGCACCACATTTATGCCATTAGAAGCTGACACATGTTCAGTATTTTGATCAAAATGACTGGAAACAAGATGCTGACCTGCTTGTTTTTAATGTTTTTTTTAATGCAGATAATTATTATTTACTGGAAATGTTATGGGGTGGAATAATCAAAGGTGAATGCTCTTACTTTACAAATGTGATTTGACATATTGTTGTGATATACAGTATGTCACTCTGCTAAGTGGGCATCAGCCTGTTGATAGTCGTGTGTGTGTGTGTGTGTGTGTGTGTGTGTGTGTGTGTGTGTGTGTGTGTGTGTGTGTGTGGGTGTGTGT
>NW_018128152.1:707537-722129 GCF_001952655.1 Monopterus albus
GAAAGAGTTCCTTTAAATCCAATGAGTAGTCGAGTGCCTAAAGTTAAAATCAGCAGTCTCATCTAACAGAAAACTAATAAACCGTCATAAACAATTCATCTTTTTTATGTTCAAATGATGAAATGTGAGAAAGTGTGAGAAAAAGTGAATGTTTCAGTCATACTGGAGGGTGATCTTCGGCATAACTTACATACTGTAGCTTATTACATGTTTTATGCCACTAGTTAAAGTTTCTGAACTGTCCCTTTAGCCATTGCACACTTTCTGTCTCCTGCTTTATCATATTTGTCTTGTCTAAATGTCTAACCATGCAGAGTACGCAAAGTTCCTGCACTGTAAGGGCTGCAAGTTTGTAGACTTTGAGGAGGTCCATCAGAAGATCGAAGCAGAGACTGACGGTCTCACTGGATCCAACAAGAGCATCTCCCCCATCCCCATCAAACTCTGTGTCTACTCCCCTAATGGTAACACACATACACTTACAGTATATATATATATAAACTCAACGGGTTTTCAGCCTCTGTCTAACTGATTCCTTTACTTACTTTCTTCTAACCCATCACCGCGACTCAGTGCTGAATCTGACTCTGATCGATCTGCCGGGGATGACGGAAGTGGCCATGGGAGACCAGCCTCCAGACATTGAGCACCAGATCAGAGACATGCTGCTGCAGTTCATCACCAAGGAGAGCTGCCTGATTCTGGCTATCACCCTGGCCAACTCCGATGCCCTCAAGATTGCCAAGGAGGTGGACCCTCAGGGTATTGGAAACTGCATGTGCTTCTATATGTGAGACCTTGAGAAAAGCGTTTGTTTTTAGGATCATGTTCATCTTTATGTTGTTTTGTTACCCTTTCTCTTGATATTTCTCTAAATGTAACCGGGCTACAACTAACAACTATTTTAATGTTGATAATTTATAATATATAATGTAAAAAACATGCAGAAATCTAAATTTCACATAATGAAAATAAAAACATTTATATGCTTGTGCAATGTTTCTATGCAGTGCATTAATAAACAAAAAAAATTAAATATATTATTTGTGCAAGAATAGAGCTTTTTATAAAGTGCACAATAGGTCCTTACACTGCTAACCATCCATCCATCCATCCATCTTCGCCCGCTTTATCCGAGACCGGGTCGCGGGGGCAGTAGTCCGAACAGAGCCTCCCAGACTTCCCTCTCCCCACACACCTCCTCTAGCTCCTCAGGAGGAACCCCAAGACGTTCCCAGGCCAGCCGGGAGACATAGTCTCTCCAACGTGTCCTGGGTCTGCCCCGAGGCCTTCTCCCACAGGGACACTGTTACACTGTTAACAAAAACACTAAAATATTTATGATTTGAAATAACTTCAATGTTCATAAAACATACCATGCTAATGTAAAAGGCCAGTACAACCATGACTCCTACTGCTGACTGGTAAAAGTAACTTTGAGTATGCTCACACCATCCTCAGCACATTTACGCTTAGCCTATATACTCTGTACAATCCCCGTTAACTTGCATAAGTGTCATCAATGCTCCTGAACACATCTTTACCATTTAGTGTGTTGTGGTTTGTGTCCTGCTTCCTGTTTGAGGCTTTTATTTTGGTTATATTTCCTGTCTTGTGTGACCTCACCTGCCCCAGCTTTAGCCCGGTTCATAATTTCTGTTCATGATTTCCACCTGCTCCTCATTATCCTCTGGTCTCCTGTCTATATATCCTCCTTCCTTCCATCAGCCTGGTTGCTGGTTCATTTTGTCTCCACGCCTTGTTGCCCCCCTATCCTCTGCTTGCTATCTCTGTTCACTACACCATGCTTGTTCATGTACTCTTGTAATTTTGACGCTGTCTCCTGTTTGTTCCTTTGTGTTTGTGACCCTGTAAACTGTTCTCTTGTTAGTTTCCCCAGTCTTTAGTTTCTTGCCCTGCTCCCTGACCTACTGTTTAGTTTAGCATTTTGGAATTCTTTGCTTGTGTGTTTTTCCCCTTTAGCCTCGTTCTCTACTATTTAATAAAGCCCTATTTGAACCTTCCCTTGCCTTGTGTGTCTGCATATTGGGTCCTTCCCAGCCCTTAACCATAACATAGTGGAATGGTATTGAAATTGAACTGCTTAAATAGCATCATTAAATTATTTTTGTAATTTCCTATTCCATGTGTGAATACTAGAACATTGATGTTATCAACAACCCCTTGTTTTTTTTAGGCCTGCAGACCATCGGTGTGATGATATAACTGGACCTGATGGATGAGAGGACAGATGCACAAGACATCCTGGAAAACAAGCTGCTGCCACTCCGCAGAGGTGAGATCACACGTGTATTTTAAACGCGATAGTATATTTAAATCCATCTGTGGCAATATACATGCTTACATTGGACACTTGTCAATAGGGGCTGCTGTTGCCAGCTATGTGGTTCTGTTTATGGGGAACCTGCCGATCAAAACCCCCTGACAGTCGGTTTTGTGAACCCAAATATCTTTATCACTAACCCACATATTAACAGACTGTAGCAAAAGGACATAAGGATAATCACCTTTATTTGGCCAAGTATGTTGCACACAAGGAATTTGTTTCCAGTACCAAGGCAACCATCTGCGGCGCCAACTCAACCGATGGCTCTAACCATTGGGGGCAACTTGGGGGGTTCAGTGTCTTGTCAGCTCATGTTGGATACAGGGATTATGGGAGATGACATACTGACATAGTTTCTTTCCAGCTGCATTGCTGTAAGTATCAGGTTACAATTGCCTGCACTCAAAGCCTGGCTGAGTGGGTGTAAAGCTTCCAAGGCCTTTTTGTTAACAATTCTCAGCTCTATCTTCTCTCCATTCAGCCCTCACCCACTTATATATATATATATATATACCATCGGTGTGATGATATAACTGGACCTGATGGATGAGGGGACAGATGCACAAGACATCCTGGAAAACAAGCTGCTGCCACTCCGCAGAGGTGAGATCACACGTGTATTTTAAACGCTATAGTATATTTAAATCCACCTGTGGCAATATACATGCTTACATTTGACACTTGTCCATAGGGGCTGCTGTTGCCAGCTATGTAGTTCTGTTTTTGGGGAACGTGCCGATCAAAACCCACTGACAGTCGGTTTTGTGAACATGCCCAGTGCTGCCAAATATCTTTATCACTAACCCACATGTTAACAGACTGTAGCAAAAGGACATAAGGATAGTCACCTTTATTTGGCCAAGTATGTTACACACACAAGGAATTTGTTTCCAATACAGAACCAAGGCAACCATCTGCGGCACCAACTCAACCGATGGCTCTAACCATCGGGGGCAACTTGAGGGGGTTCAGTGTCTTGTCAGCGTGTGGGCCCCTGTCCGGTCAGGCCCCGCTGGCGGGTTGGGCTTGTGAGGTCGCCCCTCACAGGTTTCCCCCTCCAGTGTGTGGGCCCCGGTCCGGTCAGGCCCCACTGACCGGACCGGAGAGGCTGTGAGGCATGTCATTAGTTATATCAGTGAAACAACAATAAATCGTTAGTATGTAGGAAGTAATTAAATAAAAGTTGTTAATCTTTCGGCCTCTGTCAATAAGCATGTGGTCGACCTGTCAAAGGAGCTAGCACAGCGAGTAGAGGACTGTCTCAGCTCCCTGCTCGCTCAGATTCTGGACCTGCAGGCCCGCTGCAAACGAGTGAGACACACACACAAATACACACAAACTCTCCAGGCAAGGTGTCCTTTAGGAACAGTTACTGACTTTATGTAACAGATATCATTAAACACTTGCCTTTGCTTTCACATTTTTCCATGTGTTCCTATGATCTGCTACCCTCCACCATGCTCCGCCCAGCTCTTCAGATATTTGTCATTATGAAATTACATTAAATGAGAACACAATAAAAAATTATTTCTAATGTAACTGCATTCTTCAACTACAGTTCCCTCCTGACTCTCTCATCAGGCTCAGTGACTCTGCACCAGTGGCAGCAGCTGGCCAAAACAAACCTGGGAGGTATTCTGCAACCACGTCCGGGTGTCTTGACTAAAGACTTCAGGGAGCTTGAGGTGGACATACAGCAGGTCTGCAGCCTGAACAACCTGGAGGAGCATGAGCCTGACCTCTCACAGCCCTCTGGAGCACATGGCAGGGTAGGACACATGCTGCTCTCACACAGTTCCGCTACCTCTGTCATTCCTATTCACCTCATGAACTCTCCTATAAAATTCATGTTTCCTGCTTTAAATATTGGAATATTTAAGACTGCATTTGCTTCATTTTCTCAGTACATGTGGATGTTTCCTTCATGTATAGTTTAACACGTCTTTCTCCCTCCATGACCTCAGTCTCTCCATCTGGTCCCAACCTCGGCCAGACCTCTCCCACACATACCATAACCACCTGCCACGTCCTCTGACCCTCCCTCCTCATGCCCTCCATCTCCACTAGGTAAGAATACACACACATGCAGTCTCCCAGAGACTTGGTGGGCTTTCATGCATGCTGTATTGTCTTTGTGTATTCTTCATAGACCTGACCAAGTTAGATTTGAACTCATACTTGATTTTGTATTGGCATGATGGACCTAATTTCCTGTTACTCTGAACAAGGAACTCCTGAAAAAAAGTCTTTTATGTTCATTAATCTATAACTTTGTTTTACAGTGCATCTTTCGTTTAGTGAGGGTGGATATTCCAGATTTTCTCTCTTCCATCCTGCTGCTTTTTCTCTCTCTTCACTTCTGCTCTTTACTCCCGCAGTGGCAGGAAACATCTGCCCGGGCTCCTTGTCCAACTCTAGAAGGAGTCCTCTGGGCAAAGTAAGAGTTAAGGGCTACAGATGCACTGTGAATGCTTCAGTATTAACAACAGAGGCCCAGAACCCTAACTATGTTTGGTAACATTAGAAAAGAACCTTTTGCCTAAAATTTTTTAAAAGAAACTTTAAGGTTCATATGTTAAACATTATCTATGCCTTAACTGAAATGGTCATAGCCACCTTATGGCAAAATCGTGTGATGTGCTTCTGTAAGTATTCACCCGTCACTGCTTACTAACAGCTGCCCGCATGTTCTTGACGTGTTAGACTACATGTTTTTAGTTTGTTCACCTTTATTTAATCAGGGTAAGTCTGCTGAGCAGCCACCTCTCTTCACCTCTCCTGCATCTTCAGGAACACCCTGTTCCCATTCATACAGTTACACCTGGAAGCCCAGTACAACCACAAACTGATGTGTGGCTGCTGAGCAGCTTAAGGGACTTGCTCAAGGCCACCACAGTGGTGTTAATGAGGGTGAGGCAAATACCTCGTCACCTGTCCCACCCAGATTTAATCCATCCGGTCTGGGGACTGAACCAGCGTCAAATGCTTGCTTCTCTGTTTAAAAATAAGAAGATCACCAGACCCTTTTTCACCAGCCATACTAACATCAGCGATGATAGACACTCATAACAAATTAACTAACTCTTAACATTTACATTGTGTTATTTTTATTATTTGCATATGAACTGGCATGTTTGTGCAAAACAAAGCTCTTTTTTAAATATTTTGCATCATATTTCCTTTTTTTAATTCTTTTTTTTTTTTCCTCTCGACAACCTTCACTCTTTTGGCCTGCCATCTTGTCAGAACTGCGAGCATGTAAGCACTTCATCTCCAACCCACCAGCAGCACTTTGGCCTGGGACACCAGACCACCTCCACCATGACCACAAACATAACCAGTTCATCCCTGGGACTCCTGCAGCTGCTGCAAGAGCATAGCATCTCGGCCTCTCTTTATCCCCACCACAACCTGCACCCATACTACCAACCTGCATCCTACAGCCATAGCACAAAACCTTCATTCTCCACAGAAAAAGACAAAGGCTCATCATCAGACAAAAAAAAGAAGGAATATTTTCAGCCTGAACTTGATGGGGAAGCTTCAGAGCCTTGGGTTGCAAAGAGTGGCAGTCTGGGGGCTGATGGGTCATAATGGCAAAGAGAGACAAGCAGTCGGGCATCCTCCGAAAGTCTGACGGGGGCTGATCCACCATGTACTCTCTCATTCACTGAAGTGACTTGACATCAGGCCATGTGATCGCCACAGCACTGGCATCCTGAAAACAAAAACCCCAAAATATAGAGCCATACTTGAGTTTTTGCCCTTATGTTTTTTTTGTATTTTTTTTTTTTATGAATTTGTGTACAGCAGATAAATTCACTGTGTGGGTGACATCTTTACCTCAAAACAATCACCTGATCACTGATTACCAGTCTGTTTGACTGACTCATTACTTATTTTACATAAAAAGAAACCTCGTAGAGAAAAGGAGATGTAAGAAACTATATTACTCTAAAGTATTAGAGGATAATAAAAATAACATGAGAGGTACTTGGAATATATTAAATAAATTGATTAGAAACAGTTCCAGCAAGAGTAACTACCCTCAATATTTTATGGATAATGATACACCGGTTAATAGATTGGAGGATGTAGTAGATAAGTTTAATAGGTTCTTTGTGAATGTTGGTCCTGGTTTAGCAAGAAGCATTTGTACAGATGATACATCCGTCACTATAAATAATAATAATACAATCGAAAGGAACATGAGTTCTATGTTTTTGAAGCCCATAGTTGAAAAGGAAATTATAGAGATAGTGAATAAATGTGGTAACAAAACATCTAGTGATAGTGATGGCATCACTATGACAACTGTTAAATGGGTAATTGAGGAGATATGCAAACCATTAACCCATATTTTTAACATGTCATTTCGACTTGGTCAGTTCCCTAATAATATGAAAATAGCAAAGGTTATTCCACTGTATAAATCTGGTGATAAGCACAACTTCACAAATTATAGACCGGTTTCTCTGTTGTCACAATTTTCAAAAATTCTGGAAAAACTCTTTAATAACAGATTAGACACATTTATTGACAAACATAAAATCCTCTCCGATTGCCAATACGGTTTTAGGTCGAACCAATCAACATCTTTGGCCATTACCGACCTGATGGAGGACATTACAAGTGCTACAGATGAGAAGAAATACATGATGGGAATATTTATTGACCTAAAAAAAGCATTTGACACAATCAATCATGAATTATTAATGGACATGTTAGAAAAATATGGGATCAGGGGATTGGTTCTGAAATGGATTAAAAGTTATTTGACACAGAGGCTGTTTACCTGCTCTCTTTGTGGATCAAACTGCCTCTAAAAAACCTGGTTCAATCACATGAGGTACATTTCAGAGAACCCTTCAAACTCAAAATACATTTAGAGCTAAAAAGCACGAGCCTGTGGTACCTACACAGCCGAAATTAGCCCGCATTAGTAGCAGGCAATAAGCGTAGTGGCACCAAACTCCATTTGAAAATATTTAAATTTTAATCCCACCTTGTGTAGACAACAGGATATAACAAAACTATAACTATTTGTACGTCATACAAGTCTTCTGTTAAACTCGACATTGACAGCGCCCACCCAAAAAATACTAGAATTCAATAAAATCACGACTTTAACCGTAGATCTCCGTTAGTCAATACCGCCCACCACGGCTGTATTTTACTAGAAAAACGCCGTAGAAAATCCTGTCTACAAAAACAAAAGCCTGTTTTCAATTAAAACAAGTACAGATGTATATAATAAATGTGCAGTAGATTAAATGGTCAGAGATGAAGTTGTCAGCTGTTGTGATTTTTACTGAAGAGATGCACTGGCAGGACATCGTCAATTTGTGAGGTTGGGTGAATACCAATCGAGTGAGCTGGATATTGTATGTGGAGTGCTTCAGGGTTCTGTTTTGGGACCTAAATTATTTATATTATACATTAATGATATATGCAATGTTTCTGATTTAGTGAAAGTGGTTTTGTTTGCTGATGACACTACCATATGGGCATCGGGTGAAAACCTACAGCAACTCTCTGGATGGGTTTCACAGGAACTTGAGAAGATAAAGAAATGGTGTGATAGTAATATACTATCTCTGAATTTGGATAAAACTAAATTTATGGTATTTGGGAATCGTAGACTAGATAATGAACTTCAATTGAAAATTGGGGGAGCTAATATAGAACGAGTATATGAAATTAAATTTCTAGGTGTCATAGTTGATGACAAATTCTCCTGGAAATCTCATATCAGATATGTTCAGCATAAAATAGCTAAAAATATATTGATATTGGCAAGGGTTAGATATATTTTGGATGGGAAAGCACTATGCATTTTGTATTCTTCATTGATTTTACCATACTTAGAGTATGGCGTTGAAAACTAGGGAAATACATACAAAAGCTCACTTCAACCATTGTATATATTACAAAAAAGAGCGATAAGAATTGTGCATAAGTTGGGGTATAGGGATCACACCAATGTAGTTTTCATACAGTCTAAATTGTTAAAATTGTTTGATTTAGTGGGATATCAGACTGCTGTGTTTATGTATAAAGCCAGGAACAATTTATTACCTGGTGGAATTCAAAAACTATTTAATGAAAGGGAAGGGGGATACAATTTAAGGGGTCAGTTAAATTTAAAAATTCATGCTATACGTACAACCAAAAAAAGATTTTGTATTTCCATAAGTGGGGTAAAACTATGGAATAATTTAAGTGTAGACATAAAAAATAGTAATAGAATTGACGAGTTTAAACATAAATATAAAGGTATGTGTCAATCAAGATATATGCAAGAACAGGCTTAATGATTAATTAGATGGAACATTGTGGGTGTGGTGTATGAATGTTAATACTCTGTAATAATTCTTTAATATATTACTTGTGTGGTGTAGAAGATAAGTATTTAAGAATGTAATTATGTACAAATGTTAACACTCTTTTATAATTCTTTAGTATATTACTTGTGTGGTGTAGAAGAGAATTATCTATGTAGAGATACTGTTCACAAACCAATGATGGTAAGATGATGTCAGGGGATAGGACTGGATAAGTCTGACTTCTTCCTACTCCATTCAAGCATGTACTAGGTATAAGCAAATTGATATTGGATTAGCATTTGTTGGATATGTGTAAAATTATGTGTGTGTTGACATACCATCTGTCTTTACATGCTTGAAAGAATAAATAAATCAAATCAAAAACCTTTTATACTGTATTTTGTGAATGTAATTTTACAGTGTTCCCTGTCACTGGTTTTAAAACTCCTGCCACTCGACTTTCCTTTTTTCTAAACGTTTCCAAAATGAAACATCACTTCTGTGTATATAAGAAAGTTGTCACTTGGGAAAGTTAAACTAGACTATGTGCAATAAATTATTATTTAAACCCACAAACCAAACTGAAATCTTTCAATGCATTAAAATACACTCTGGTTTTCGTGCTAAGGGGCTGCTACATTAAGAAAAGCACGTTGTGTATAAGATCCATGTGAATAAAACTTGAGAAACACACTGAGAAGCAGTGCAATGACACCAACTCCAAACTGGGCCAGATGTTACACTGACGGAACTGAATGATGTTGATAATGTTGTCCTGCAGTTCCTCACCTGTGTCTGACTTCATGGACCCCAGCGAAACTAAACCGGGTTTGCAATGCTCCATCAAAGACAGTGAATGGGAATTTTAGAAGCAATATGTGCATTTACTGTTCATGCTTGTACAAATCTGCTTCATTTCATGTCATCAGGAAGTTTGAAACTTCTGGGATATAAAAGAAATCATAATAGTTTTGGACATTTTAAAGTGGATTCTTTATGACTGTCAGGGGAGTCCTTATTTAAAGACAAGTTGGATAGAGTGGTCATTATTATTTAAACAGCATGTTTAAAAGATATGAGCTCTCTTGCTAGTTCCTGTCAGTGTGTATTTGTTCCATTAACATTGGGACAGCATGTGAAGTACAGCCTGTAGTGCTAACAGTCTTATTAGTATTTGACAATTAAAAAAATTATCAAATAAATTTGCCATCAGTGGCTACAGTGTGTGGAACTACAAAGTACTCAATATTAATTTAAAAAAGTCATTATGAAATAACTTTGAATAAATAGACAACTTTATATGACCATGAAATTGTAAAATAAACTTAAAATTCAGTTCATTATGAAATTGTTTTTGTTTTAAAAAAAAAAGCACCAAATAAATGAATTTATAGAAATAATCCACTTACTGTGTTATTGTAAATATGAATTACTCTTTAAATAATATTGTACATCTATATGTAGTAATAAATAAACATTTACAACTTTAACTTTACAGGAAACACAGCATACTAATGAATGCAATTAATGTTTGTGATAAAATAACAGTTTGATTAGATTGGTCAGCTCTTGAGACCGATATGAGACCAAAGCTATGTAGAAACATCAAATATGTGAACACATGCATGATACCCCTCTCATCCCTCATGTGCAGTGCATTTTTCCAGTGAGTCTGGGGAGCTAATTTAGAGACCTAGTGAAGAGACTATTTGGTCAACCCGCTGGGGTTCCCTGGACCTCCCACAGCCAATTTGAGAGGCAACAAGAAAAAAGGCAAATAGATGATGCAACAGGGGTCCTCATGCTAAGCAGGCAGCTATTCAAATGAGTGGCTAATTGTGACATCTGTTAACCCACTGAAGAGGTATCATGGGTCTGTTAATTGGTACAAACAGGTAGCAGATGCAGGCTCTGGGATTGAGCATCTGCCAGTTAGTAAGCCAACCTCCATAAGCAGTGATTAGACAGCCAAGCTGATGGAGGGAGATCAAATATAGGGATAGAAGCAAAACAAGGAAATGAGGAAAGGAGAGGAGAGGTGAGGCCAGGAGAGGCCATTTCCTCTTTTTCTCTCCTCTCCAATCTCCATTTCTCCTTGGATTGGAAGTATAGCCAGAAGTCAATGAAATTCCGCTTCCGCTGATTCAAAATACTGAATACTGAATTTGTAGGGCAATAGTGACCGAACACCATTTAAAAACCCTTTTTTTAATATAGTTTCTGCATTGTAATTTAAGTTTTTGGGACAGACTTGATGGAAAAATGACCATGCTTTAGAAATAAATATGGATCTGAGATCAAGAGATCTATTCTCAGCTCAGCTTATAAAACACAACTAGGGCTGGGCAATATGGCCCAAAATATAACTGCTGGGAAAAAATGAGTTTGCATTTCCCACAAATAGTGGGAAATGCAAAAATATAGTTTTCTGTCTTGATTAACTGCTTTGCCCTTGTTTGGCTTATAATAAGTCAAAAAATAATCGAAAAATGTCCATCATAATTTCCCAAAGCCAAGGTGGCATCAGCAAATTACCTGTTTTGTCCTACCAACATTCCATAACCCAAAGATATTCAGTTTACTGCCAGAAAATATTCTCATCGAAAAAGGATGTAACCAGGGAACTGTGAAATTTTTCATTAAAAAAATGACTCAAATATTTAAAATAATCAACATAGCAGCAGATTAATTTTCTGCCAAACTAAATTAACTGAGTATTACCATTCAATGCAGCATTATTTACAGTACTTACCAATGAAAACTAAACCTGAGCAGAACTACTACAGTAAGACTTAAAATGGAACTTGTATATACACTGATCAGACATAACATTATGAGCACCTGCACATCTGTATGCACTTCAGTGCAACAGTTCTGCACACATATATATACAGCTGACTGGATAGCACCACTGACTTTGGTACAGAAGGTTGGGGGTAGTCAGGGCATAGTCAATATCTAGTCTGGGGCCTTAGGCAAGACCCTTAATGCTAACTGCCTACCTCACTGGCAATGAGAGTTGAGGAAACAAGAGTCACTCCGGCTCGGATGCCACCCGGGTCAACAAGGTCCGTGTCAGGTGTTGAGGAACCAGGGCAACCTTATGAGAAGTGGGCTACTGGAACAAGACATTCATGGACAAGAGATGAGAACAGGGAACTATTGGAATGCTACTATACAAGTAACCCCCGCGAGAGGGGTTACATACGGAGGATGTGGGACCTATG
This sequence comes from Monopterus albus, assembly GCF_001952655.1. NCBI lineage: Eukaryota > Metazoa > Chordata > Actinopteri > Synbranchiformes > Synbranchidae > Monopterus > Monopterus albus. The sequence continues at coordinate 719,438 of NW_018128152.1, forward strand.
GATACTTCAAAACCCAACATCAAGACTAACTTTGAAACAACTAGTAGCTCAGTGCTCTAACATCTGCAGGAAGCACCTGCTATCCCAGCTAGAGGTTGACGAGGCGCCAACACAAATGCTCCAGCAAGGGGGAGCCAGGATGACAAGTCAGGGGCGAGATATCATCATCACCCCCACATTCGGAGATTGGGTACCAAGCCCCAATAACAAGCCCAGAGGAGTGTAATTCAAGAGCAGCTGACCTGAGACTGAAGATCATGAGCAAGATGGACACCTGGAACTCCCGTGGCTGGTTACCAAGACTAAGTGAAGTGCCTTCTGAAAGTCTATGACCATCACTGAGACCAACAAGCTCATATACACCACAGCAACCATCATCCATGAGATGCTTGGCTATAAGTTCAACAAAGGCCACAAGGAGCAGTATCCTCCATGGAGAAGGAGGTTGGAGACCAAGATCAAGGCAGCAAGGAGAGACGTTAGCCAGCTATCAAAACTGCAGAATGGTATGATTCAGAAGGGGAAACCTAAGAAGTACAACACACTGTCCATACTTGAGACCTTAGAGACTACCAAGCAAAGGCTCACAGCCCTGGCCACCTGGCTGAAGAGGTACACCAGAGAAGTTGAAGCCGGGAGAATGAACCGAATGTTCTCCACTGAGCCATCCAAGGTGTACTCTCAGTGACAGGGTAATAACATGAGAGCAGACCCACCAAGGCTGGAGACTGAACAATTCTGGAAGCGCATATGGGAGAAGGAGGCATCACATAACAAAGATAAGGATAATCACATTTATTGGCCAAGTACGTTACACACAAGGAATTTGTTTTCGGCACAGAACTGAGGCAGCCATCTGCGGTGCCAACTCAACCAATGGCTCTAGCCATCGGGGGCAATGGGGGGGTTCAGTGTCTTGCCCAAGGACACTTCGACATGTGGACTCCATTCAAACCTTCAACCTAGGAGACGACTGCTCTACCCACCGCACCACTGTCACCAATGCCCAGTGGCTGGTAGACCTCAATAGTTTCATGTGTTGAGAGACATTAAATAAAGACATAAACAATTCATTTTCATTGTTATCTGCAATTAATGAGCCTAACAGTGACAGTGCAGTCCTTGTAATGCTAAAGCTACTGGTTAAAGAAGCTAACTTCACTCCATGAGCACCTGGTGGGACAAATGAACCAGCTACTAATGGATGGAACCCACCCTGAGTGGTTAACTGAAGGCTGGACAGTCCTGATCCTGAAGGACCCTCAGAAGGGAGCAGTACCATCCAACTACACACACACACACACACACATATATATATACACACAATCCTGTATTGGCCCACCCACAGGAGGTGAATTGGGAGGTCAGAGGTAAGAGAGGAGGTAGAGAAAAAAAGAAAACTTTAAAGGAATATCGGACACAGCGACATGAGAGACTGACTCCGTTTATTCACTGATCAGAAGTCAGCCTACAGTAATGATGGCACAAGGACTCTGTAAGGTTGACCCCCTGGTTTTTGATGATAATATCGCGAACAACTGGACGAAGTTTAAGCGCAAATGGTGCATCTACAGCAACGCCGCCTTCTCGGCAGTGTCCACGAAGGTGCGAGCCTACACGTTCCTCAACCTCGCTGGTTCGGATGCCCAAGACAAATACGTCACGTTCACCTTCGGGACAGATGAAGACCCAGAGGATCCAGAGGTACTACTAAAGAAGTTTGATGAAATATGCCTGCCAGTAAAAAACGTTATTATGGACAGACACACGTTCAACACTACGAACCAGAAGCCACACGACACAGTTCAGTCGTACGTGGCCACGTTAAAAACGATTGCAAAAAAATGTGACTTTGGGATATTGCATGATGAACTGATTCGTGATCGACTGGTATGTGGCATTCACAGTGACAATATCCGCACACAGCTGCTGAAAGAAAAACATCTGACATTAAACTTGGCTATTGAAATGTGTTTACTGCATGAGCAAGCTGAAAAAGGGAACAAAGAAATAAAGACAACAGATACCAAAGAAATAAAAACAGAAAGCGAAGTTTGCATCCTGCAATACTCTACATGCTCTAACTGTGCTGGCCAGCACGCATCTGACCACAGCAACTGTCCAGCCTTCAACAAGCACTGCAATGCATGTGGAAAATGGAACCACTTCTCTAAATGTTGCAGATCCAGCAGAGCACGCATGTACAGGAGTCCAGAACAAGGTCCACAGCAATTACGCAGAGCACCCCACACCCTGTGCAGAGGAGGTCAGACACATAGGTGAACTTGATGCACAGACCAATAATGGACCAGCAGACCTCCTCTACTGTGAAAGTGTGGAGCTGCCAGCAGACAGAGAAGTATTCACCGTCCTGTCCAACCCCGACACAGGAAAGCAACTCAAGGTGAAGATTGACACCGGGGCCCGGTCCAACGTACTCTCAAAACACATGCTCCAACACATCAACCCCAGTGCACTTGTGGACAACAGCCATGCAGTAAACCTGGTGGCCTATGGTGGCCAGATTATAAGGACATTAGGTGTTGCTGATATAACCTTCACATGTGGAACACTACAGTTTCATGTTGTCAACAGTGATGTAAAACCCCTGCTGGGCCTCAGAGATAGTGTCAAGCTGGGTCTCGTACACCTTGGCCCAAACGTACACTCTATCCAACAGGGGGCCCCTGAG
>NW_018128152.1:722335-731985 GCF_001952655.1 Monopterus albus
ATGAGCCCACTGAGTGGGTGTCGTCCATGGTGGCTGCACGTAAAAAAGATGGCACTGTAAGACTTTGTATAGACCCCATCCACCTCAATAAGGCTCTCCTCAGACCACACCACCCCTTGAAAACAGTGGAACAGGTGATTGCCGACATGCCAGGTGCTAAGGTGTTTAGCATCCTTGACGCGAAATGTAGCTTCTGGCAGATACCACTCACTGAGGAGTCTTCAAAACTGACCACCTTCATGACTCCGGTGGGCCAATATGCCTTCGTCTGCATGCCATATGGAATATCTACAGGCAGTGAAGTTTTCCAGAGATGCATGGAGCAGCTCTTTGAGGGACTGCCATGTGCGATAATTGTCGATGACATCCTGGTTTGGGGCAGCACAAGAGAGGAGCATGATCTGCGTCTCCAGCAGGTATTGGACAGGGTACGTGCTGTAAACCTCAAATTATCTGTCCAAATTCATCCCAAGTTACAGTGAAACTACAGCACCCCTGCATCAGCTTTTGATCCAGGATGTGGAATGGAGCTGGCAGGAGCACCATGTGGCGGCGTTCGACAGACTTAAACAGCTCCTCACATCCCCTTCGGTCCTCCAATACTTTGATGTGCACCAGCCAGTGGTGCTATCTGCCGATGCCTCCCAGCATGGCCTCGGTGCTGTTTGCCTCCAGAACGACAACCCAGTGGCGTTTGCCTCAAGAGCACTCACGGAGACTGAATCTCGATATGCTCAAATAGAAAAGGAGCTGTTGGCACTCATCTTCGCTTGTCAGAAATTCCACGACTACATATATGGCTGTCCGGTGACCGTCAAAACTGACCATCAGCCCCTCATCACTGTCTTGAGAAAGCCATTGCACACAGCATCTGCATGCCTGCAGAGGATGATGCTCAAGCTGCAGCGTTACAACCTCGATGTCATTTACAAAAGAGGCAAGGAGCTATACCTGGCAGACACACTCTCACGATCACACCTGCCCTCCACTGACACTGGTGACACTAGTGAAGACTACGACGTGATGACAGTGGAGGTTCTTTCATCCAGGAGGATTGAGGAATTGAGACAAGAAACACAGGCAGATCACCTATGCAGACACTTATCGGAGGTTCTCGTCGCAGGCTGGCCTGACTCATCGAAGAAACTGCCACATGACCTCAGAAAATTTTATGCCATGAGAGATGAACTCACACTCGATAATGGCTTGCTGCTACGTGGCCAGCGTTTCATCATCCCTCATTCACTACAGCGCTATTATGTCAAACAACTGCATCCAGGACACCCTGGCCTAGAAGCGACAACGTGCAGAGCCAGGGAAACTACGTTCTGGCCCAGCATATATCAGGACATTGACCTTGAGGTCTCAAGATGCGCTCACTGCAATGCCCTCAAACCGCACCAAACGAAGGAGCCCCTTCGACTGCATGACATACCGGATCTGCCATGGACCCTCACAGCGGCAGATGTTTTTGAGTGGGGGGGAAAGAACATCTGGTGGTTGTTGACTCATACTCCGGCTGGTTTGAAATAGACCAGCTCCCAAACACAACCAGTGCAACAATCATAGCCAGGCTCAAGCGCCACTTTGCTACCCATGGAGCCCCTCAGCAGCTAATGACTGACAACGCAACATACTTCTCAAGCATGGAGTTCCAAGAATTTGCCCGTACATGGGACTTCCGTCATGTCACCAGCAGCCCCCACTACCCTCAATCAAATGGTTTAGCTGAGAGATCTGTACGCTCCGCAAAAAATCTTCTGGAAAAATGTGCACATGACAAAACAGATGTTTATGCGGCACTGCTCAACGTACATAACATACCTAGAAATGGGCTGCCCTCACCAGCCCAGTGCCTGCTCTCCCAGCGCACCAAGACCCTAATTCCCATGACCAAAGCCACCTTCTCCATACTCCTGAACAACACACCCATCCCGCTTCACCAGAAGTCACAAGTAACGCCGACCATGAACATCAGCCTGAACTTCAGCCGGTACTTCAGTCTGATGTTGACCAGCAGCGAACAGAACAGGTGCAGGAACCAGCTGTGGTCATCACACGCTCAGGAAGAGTGTCAAAGCCCAACTCCCTGTACAAGGATTACGTTACATAGATTTAGGCTTCATTCCATTCCCATCGGAGCAGCCTCGCTGCTTCTGTAACTTACTACAGTGTGTTGTTGTGTGTATCAGCTAGTACACTAGTTATGTGCACTGTTATAGCACACAAAGTCATGGACAGTTAGATGTAGCTGTTAAAACATGTATTTCAGTTCTATGTTCATGTGAAACAGGTTAGACATTCAGTATTAAGAAGGGGGATGTAGATCATGTTGGCAATCCTGTATTGGCCCGCCCACAGGAGGTGACGTGGGAGGTCAGAGGTAAGAAATGAAGTAGAGAAAAAAGAAAACATTAAAGGAATGTCGGACACAGCGACATGAGAGACTAACTCTGTTTATTCACACATCTACAGAAACATCTGTAAGACCTCATTTATACTTGGACTACTTCTCTCCCATAGATCTCTCTGAATTGACCTCAACAATTGCTTCATCTAAATCATCAACGTGTCTCCTGGACTCCATCCTGGCCGGGCTGCTCAAAGACATCTTTCCCCTAATCAACACATCCATACTAGATCTGATTAACCTCTCTCTATTAACAGGTTATGTTCCACAAGCTTTTAAGATTGCAGTAATTAAACCTTTACTCAAAAAGCCTACTCTTGACCCAGGTGTCCTAGCTAATTATATTCCAATATCCAATCTCCCGTTTATTTCTAAAATTCTGGAAAAAGCTGCTGCTAAGCAGTTATGTGACCACTTGCACAAGAATGATTTGTTTGAGGATTTTCAGTCAGGTTTTAGAGTCCATCATAGTACAGAAACTGCATTGGTGAAAGTCACCAATGATCTTCTCCTAGCCTCAGACAAAGGACTTGTCTCCATACTTGTCCTCTTAGATCTCAGTGCTGCTTTTGACACCACTGATCACAGCATCTTACTGCAGAGACTTGAACATGTTATTGGGATTAAAGGAACTGCGCTAAGTTGGTTCAAATCTTATTTATCAGAAAGATTTCAATTTGTTCATGTTAATGACGAATGTTCCACACAAACTGAAGTTAGTCACGGTGTTCCACAGGGCTCTGTGTTAGGTCCAATTCTCTTCACTTTATACATGCTCCCTTTAGGCAATATTATCAGGAAGCACAACATAAATTTCCATTGCTATGCAGATGATACTCAGTTATATTTATCTATGAAGCCAAATGAATCAGATCAGCTGGTCAAACTTCAAGCATGTCTTAAAGACATAAAGGCCTGGATGGCCTGTAACTTCTTACTTCTAAACTCTGACAAAACTGAAGTCATTGTGCTTGGGCTGTAAATGTTAGAAATGTGCTATCTAATCATATACTTACTCTAGATGACATAGCTCTTGCCTCCAGTACTACTGTGAGGAACCTTGGAGTCATCTTTGATCAGGATATGTCCTTTAAATCACACATAAACCAAGTCTCTAGAACTGCCTTTTTTCACCTGCGCAATACTGCGAAAATCAGGAGCATCCTGTCTCAAAGTGATGCTGAAAAACTGGTTCATGCATTTGTTACTTTCAGGCTGGAGTACTGTAACTCTTACTTACTTACTATCAGGATGTCCCAATAGTTTCCTAAAATACCTCCAGTTAATCCAAAATGCTGCAGCCAGAGTACTGACAGAAATTAGCAAGAGAGATCATATCTCTCCCATATTAGCTTCTCTCCACTGGCTCCCTGTAAAATTCAGAATAAAATTTAAAATCCTTCTCCTAACATACCAAGCCCTTAATGACAAGGCTCCATCATATAAAGACCTCGTAGAGCCTTATCATCCTAACAGAGCACTTTGCTCTCAGAGTGCAGGTTTACTTGTGGTTCCTAGAGTCCACAGACTGAGGGGGGCTACCTTAACACTGAGGTTGGACTCAAGTGTGCAGACCCAGGTGCTAGGGGGAAAAACATGATGGTAGCAGGTAACAAAAAGAACACAAAGTATCAAAGGAACATAACATGTGTCGTCTACAGGGGAAGATAATGTATGCGTGTAGTGTAGCGCATATGTAGTGTGAGAAGAGTCAAGCCAAAACGCACAGTGTCTGTCAGCGTAGCATTCCACCCACACGTACATAATGCGGCACTGTGTTAGTTAGTTATTTATTTAGTTATTGTTCCGGCCCCGACGGAGCGTCGGCCAGAGGTATAAGTAAGGACCAAGTAATCATCGGGATGCACCCCAGCTGTGTGCATCGACAAGCCAGTTGCTAATTACTGGAATGCAACACAGCGGAGGTGCAGAGCCCACAGGATCAAGAGAATAGAGGAGAGAAAGACGGAGGATAGGCAGCGGCCGCCGAGCGGCCCTGACAGGCAGAGCCTTTAGCTATCAAGCTCCTCACCTGTGGAACCAACTCCCAGTCTCAGTTCGGGAGGTGGACGCCCTCTCTACCTTTAAGATTAGACTTAAGACTTTCCTTCTTGATAAAGCTTATAGTTAGGGCTGGATTAGGTGACCCTGAGCCTTCCCTTAGCTATGCTGCTATAGTCCTAGGCTGCATGATGCTCTGAGTTTCTCAAGGGCACTTGACACAACCCCAGAACATGACAGACTGTGGATTTTGGACTTGTTGCTGCTAACAGTCTGGATGGTCCTTTTCATCTTTGATGCGGAGCACATGACCTGTATTCCTTCCAAAAAAGACCTCAAATACTGATTCGCATGCACTTCTGGACACTGTTGACATAGGGCTTCCTTTTGGCACAGTCCAGTTTTAAGCAGTATTTATGGATGTAACTATGTATTGTAGTGCTTGACACAGGTGAGCCAAAGTCATCCTGAGCCCATGTGGTTATATCACTCATAGAAGAGTGACAATTCTTGATGCAGCACCATCTGAGGGATCAGAGAGCACAGTCATCCAGTTTAGGCTTGGCCCTTTATGCACTGAAATCCCTCCAGATTCCTTGAATCTTGTAATGATGTTCTGCACCGTAGAGGGTGACAGATCCAAGTCCCTTCCTGTCTTTCTTTGAGAAATATTGTTTTTAAACATTTTAGTACTTTTCTCACACATATGTTGGCAAACTGGTGGTCCTCCACTTCTGTACCAAATCATGATGCAGTCACCTGTTGACATCACCTGTTTCAAACGGAATCATCATTTCATTGTTCTACCTCAGTACTGGCCCTGAAATGCAACCGTCACTTTTTTGGAATGTGTTGCAGTGTTGCAGCATCAGGATTGAAGTCACTGTTTATTTTGAACAGAGAATAAAACTGATGAGGTATCACATCAAATAATGTGCTGCTGTCTTGTTTTCCATGTAATACAGGACACAGATGATTTAGACATCACTATTTTCTGTTTTAATTTTGATTTTACATACCACCCCAACTTTTTCTGATTTGGGGTTGTATAACATCTGTATGGATGACCCCTTATTAGGCATTCGTGCTGTGGTTCAAAGCGATTTTCTCTTCTTCACAGGGCTCAATAATGTCTCATTATTTTACGAGAGGTTGTAGTTTTTGGTAAATTTCATGTCTTCAGACATTCTAGACTGCCTCGCATAGCCTGTAAAAATGGATACCCCCACCTCTATATTGTTCTGTGTAACTAAAAGGCTCACATTGTGTTCAGCCCTACTTCTATCCATAAAGGAAATTGTTTATATAACAATATATACAGTCCAATGCACTAGATAGTATTCATCTAGTTGCCCCCATTATTTGTTTCTGACCAAGAGTGTTTTCAATGTTTTCTCTCAGTTGATTGTTAACAGGCCACAATTAACATTGGTCTGTCATCTGTATTTACACACACACAGCGACATATTTCCTAAAAGTATTGGCTTATGATTTTAGTAATTATTACATCTTTTACCTGCAATAAACTTCTGCTTAATTGGATAATGTTGATAATGTCCCATGCTGCTTGCTTTGACAGCATATGCAGAATGCTATTCACCATATTAACCAGTAGGAGTGCTAATATGTATCCTTTAGAAGTAAGTAAGTAAGTAAGTAAGTAAACTTTATTTATATAGCACTTTATCAACTTTATCACATCAAACCTAAAAGCAATTCAAATAATAGAATAAAAACAATTCATAAAAATCTGTAACCCCAATCAATTAAAAAACTGTCTAAATAAATGTGTCTTCAGCTGCTTTTTAAAACCCTCAACAGATTCGGCCATACAAAAAGACAAGGGCAGAGCATTCCACAATCTTGGAGCAACCGCCTTAAAAGACAGGTCCCCCTGAGATTTAAAGCGAGTTTTTGGGACCAACAAAAGGGGCTGATTTGAGGAACGAAGAGTACATTTGTGAGAATATGGAACCAACAAATCAGAAATATACTGGGAGACCTGCCCATGTAGTGCTCTAAATGTCAGCACTAAAAATTTAAAATCAACTCTGACCTTGACTGGTAGCCAGTGAAGTGAGTACAAAACCGGAGTGATATGAGCTGATCTAGAGGTTCCTGTGAGGAGCCTCGCAGCAGCATTCTGGACAATCTGAGGTCTGTGTAAAGTAGACTTATTACAACAAGTAAAAAGAGAGTTACAATAATCAATACATGACGAAATAAAAGCATGAACAATCATTTCAAGATCCGCCTTTGATAAAATCTTCCTTAATTTAGAAATGTCTCCTAAATCAGTGGTCCCCAACCTTTTTATCACTGCGGACCGGTCAACGCCTGACAATTTTCCTGCGGCCCCCCGGGGGGGGGGGGGGGGGGGGGGGGGGCGCAGAAGGGGGGGGGGGGACTCAGCCCGCCCCCTTGTTTGTTGTTGTTTTGTTTTTACTTGTGTTTCTGTCAGATTTGCCCTGTTTTCTCTTTTCTCTTCTTCTCTTTCTCTGGTTGTCTTTCGCAGGTCCCAGCTCCCGTGACATGCACAGCTGAAACGCATCGCAGCAGCTCACGGGCTGTGACACAGCTGAGGTGTATAATCAGAAGATCACGGGCAGAGCTCAGTTTTTACTTGCTGCATAATTAGACATGTGATCGTGCACCAGCTGGGAGAATGAAGACTCAGGCTCAGTCTCACCCAAAGTCTCATGTTTGAAACATGTCCAAAATGCCTCTGTTGACGCGCCGTCCCCACAAATCCAGTTTGGCTTTAAATGCAGCTACTTTATCTGCCAACTTGAAGACAGTTGTCATTTTCCCCTGAAGTGACAGATTGAGTTCATTGAGCAGGCTGAATATGTCCACAAGTAAGCCAGTTTTGGCGCTCAAGTGACCGAGATGTAACCGAGAGAATGCGGTCATTTTTCAAAATAAAAGATCGTTCAGACTCAGATAATAAATAAAACGGAAATAATTAATGATTTCTTGTACGGCCCGGTACCAATTGATCCACGGACCGGTACCGGTCCGCGGCCCGGGGGTTGGGGACCACTGTCCTAAATGATAAAAGCAGTTCCTGACTAACTGTCTTATATGACAATCAAGAGACATAGCCTGTTCTAACACAACACCAAGGTTTCTCAGGAGCATGACAATGTGGTATTTGTAATCAGTATGCCCCACCAGCCATTTTGTCTCACAGTAACATGACACTGTACATCATGCCCAAAACCAACAGGCCCACAGTGCACCTGCAGCTGTTTCTTTAAAATGTGACAAATGAGTTACACATTAAACAGTCTGAAACTCAGCTTAGTGCAAATGTTGTCTTATTTCTCATCACAACAAATAAATAGCTTGATTACAAACAAATATTCAACACTGACTGCAAGTATTGAAAAAATAATAAAATGATACATCAGTTTGATTTGTTCAGTGCAATCTTTGTTTTGTGTTTAATAAAATCTTCCTGATCAATCAGCTCCACCAGAACTTCAGTTTCAAATTGTGAAGTGTGTGATAAAATGAGGACCACTGATTAGTGAACGAGGTTTGTCTTGGTGTTCGTGGACAGTTCCATCACTTATTCTGTTAAATAGATAAAACACAACATTAAATAAAGATTTTTGGTGAGAATATCATTTGTCTTGTTATAAAGCTGCTGACTGAATAATTCACTTACATATAAAATCACTACATGTCACTCATGCATATTAGATTCAGATAGGGTCACATGACTTCCTAAACCATTCCCCATAAGCAAAACTAAGCACTGCATAATGTCCATGCTCATCTCATTCCTTTGGCTTGTAGATCCATATGAAGTATGTTTTTTGTCCTGGTTCATGGACCAAACCAGAGGTAAACATAAGAAAACACTGGACTTGAATTCTACTGGTACTGAGGAAGAGGGCTCCAGTGTCAGGTTGCTCCTCTTCTAATAGTTGTTTACCATTGAAATGGAATAAACATATGGTCACTGTTGTTAGTTGCACTGTACTCCCTTGCTTATGTACTACAAAAATCATCAACATTAATGCAGCTTTAATTTTTGAGTATCTGATTACAGAAGATCTCAAATATCTGAAAAAAATCAGCTGTAAAATGGAACCACCGTGTATGTGTAAAGTCCTACTTGTACACTTGTACAGAAAAAATATAATTCATTCAATTTATCAGAGGAATAAATCTCTGTAAAATAAACACACTGTACCTGCATTTGTTCATAGATCCAGTTAATAAAGTAGGTTACATTGCCATAGACACCTGGCTTGTTCTTCAAAGCACAGCGATACCCCCAGCTAGTGTCCCCTGCCAGCCACCATATATCTGCCTCTTTGACCACCAGGGGCCCTCCACTGTCACCCTGCAGCACACAAGACAGATGATTATTTCATGTTATTGCATATATGTGTGTATGTGTATGGCACTGAGAGAAAACTGAGACTAACCTGGCATGCGTCAACTCCTCCCTGCAGTTTGCCGGCACAGATCATTGTCTCTGTGACGTCTCCGTTTAACACCTCAGGCCTGTTACAGGTCACTCTGGAGTAAATGGTCACCTGGGCCTGATGTAGTATGACAGGGCTTGGCCCTGAGAAGAATAAATGATTGTACACCCACAGTTAGCTCAGTCAGACATTAAAAGGCAAAACTTTAAGCCTTAAAAAGTAGGTGAACCCTTGACACATTTGAACAAATAATCTAGAGCGAGGAAGGAAAAGTACAGTCATGGCTATAATATTGGCACCCCTGCATTTCTATCAGATAATGCCCCACTTCTCCTAGAAAACTATTGCAATCACAAAGTCTTTGCTATGGTCATGTTTATTTCTTTTGTTTGCATAGGAACAAAAAGCAGAGAAAAGCCAAATCTGATTGATTCCACACAGAACTCCAAAAATAGACTGGACCAAATTATTGACACCTTTTCAAAATCACAATGGACAGTCTCAAGACTGACAAGATGCTTCCAGCCCATGGAGCTGTAGCTAATCTCCATGGATATGGACAAAAGAGAAAAACAGATGACAGACTGCAATGAAGAATTGTTCCAATGGTGGATAAAGAACCTTGATCAACTTCCAAACAGATTCAAGCTGACCTGCAGGCACAGGGTGCAACAGTGTCAGCTCACACTATCTGTCACCATCTGAATGACAAGGGACACTTTGGTAGGAGACCCAGGGGACCCACTGCTGACACAGGAACATAAAAACACCAGTTTGCCAAAACTGACCTGAGGAAG
>NW_018128152.1:732120-732964 GCF_001952655.1 Monopterus albus
CTTACAGCAGGACAATGACCCAAAGCAGACTTCACAAAGCACCAGAAATGGTTTCAGACAATGTGCTGTAGAGTTCTGAAGTGGTCAGCAATGAGTCTAGATCTAAATCTCATAGATCACCTGTGGAGAGATCTCAGAACAGCAGCTGGGAGAAGGAACCCTTCAAATCTGAGAGACCTGGAGCAGCTGGCAAAAGAAGAGTGGTCCAAAATTCAAGTAGAGAGGAGGAAGAAACTCACTGATGGTTACAGGAAGTGACTGATTTCAGTTATTTTGTCCAAAGGGTGGGCTACCGAATATTAAGTTGATGGTGTCAGTAATTCTGTCCAGTCCATGTTTGGAGTTCTGTGTGGAATGGATCAGATTTGTTGTTCCAATGCAAACATAAGAAACAAATATGAGAATAACAAAGACTTTGTGATTGCAATCATTTGCTGGGAGAATTTGTGCATTATCTGACAGAAATTCAGGAGTGGCAATACTTTTGTCCACAACTGTAAATTCTCAGAACCAGTTTGATTTGCAGGGTTCTCAGACAACATGGTATATATACAAAAATACAGTAAACTTTAATATTTGGCTCACCAGATGATCTTAAGGCTCCCCAGCCTGTGATCCAGGCTCGTTGTCCTGCAGAGAGGTTCACACCAGTGTTGGGAAGACACACTGGCTTCACTGTTCCTGAGGGACAAACATACTGTATATGGACTTAAAGTGTTATCATTATCAATATAGTTATAAAGTGACAGTTCCATCCATCCATCCATTTTCCTCCGCTTATCCGGGACCGGGTCGTGGGGGCAGCAGTCTAAGCAAAGATGCCCAGACTTCCCTCTCTCCAGAC
>NW_018128152.1:732999-739304 GCF_001952655.1 Monopterus albus
CCAGCCGAGAGACATAGTCCCTCCAGCGTGTCCTGGGTCTTCCCTGGTGCCTACTCCCGGTGGGACATGCCCAGAACACTTCCCTAGGAAGGCGCCCAGGAGGCATCCGAAACAGATGCCCGAGCCACCTCAGCTGGCTCCTCTCGATGTGGAGAAGCAGCGGTTCTACTCTGAGCTCCTTCCCGGGTCCAGAAGGAACCGGGAAAGTGACAGTTCAACTAATGAAATATGTATTTAACTTGAACGTACTTACTTGTAAAAGTTAGAGGTGTTTTGAGCTTTAGGAGAGCAATGTCATAATTATTGGTTTGTCTGTCAAACTTTTCATTCCTGATGATTTTCCTAACTGCTTTGCCATGACTTAAGCTCATCAAGCTGACATCCCCATAGGCTACTATCCACATGCGAGAATCATTATACCTGCCATGGAAAGATGAACAGGGTAACATAGTCAAACATAATGAAAACAAATCTTGAGTATCTATCAGAAGAAAGAATCAAAAAACAAATATGAACCTGCCCTTCATGCTTACACGTTTACTGTCAGTGATGCAGTAACTTACTGTACTTAATGAATCATTGCAGTAAAGGTCAAGTTAAGAATACTGATAACTGTCTATAAAAGCATGCTGATGTCATTATTTGTAAATAGGACACACACAAGTACTGTATTATTTGGGCCATAACTGTGTTAAAAGACATCTTCAGTGCATGGACAGCAGACAAAGCAGAGCAGTAGCTCCTGAAACAAAGTGAACTTTGAAACAGTAATGTGACTGTATAGAACTGCTCAGGTAAAGGAAAGCAGAGATTGAGCTCACTTTTCAAAGCAGTGTGCAGCAGATAGGATCCAGTAAGGGCTGATGATAGAGCCTCCACAAATGTGCGAACCAAGAACCTGAAGGCTAACCTGCCAAGGCCAGGCTCCAAGTACTGCCTCTCTACCACCCACAATACGAGTACTGGGGGCTGCTGAACTCTTTCCACAGTCTGAAGATAAAGGAAAACAGTTTAGCATGTAACTTTTCAAAGGTCAAAAATACGTTATCTTTTATATGACTCTTTTGTATGTGTGCTCTTTAGATAGCAATGTTGGTTCACCACTTTGCTCCAGAATGAACTATCTCTACAGCTTTTGGATGGACTGCAGTGCATTTTACAGAGATTCATGGTCCCCAGAGGATAAAGTTTAAAAACTTAGTGACTGCCTGACTTTTCATCTAGTGCCATCAGGATGTTGACATTTGCAATTCTGAGTGATATATTTCAATAAATATTTGATTGCCGTGAAATTTGGCATTCATGTTCCCTTCAGGGTGAATTGTAATTCCCTTCTTTGTAAAGTTTCATGATGTTTTATTTTTTAGGTATTTTGCCAGTTTGTCCAGAGAGAGCACCACTTCCTCATTACTTGTATCACATGATTTTGTACATATTTCAAGAATGCAGTTATGTTCCAGTTATAGAAGCAGCTTACCAATACAATGAAGTGTGACAGCGCTGGCTGAACAACTTTGGCTAAAATGGAAACAAAGGATGGCAAAAACAAATATTAAAGACAGCAAAACAAAACGTTCAATAATTATTTCAGAGTTCTACATTAAACTGAAAGACTGTTTCGGGTTCCCATGGAAATGCATTTCATCTCTAAGACTGTTTTGGGTTCCCATGGAAATGCATTTCATCTCTGCAGTACATACAGTGTAAAAAGTTATTTTATCCGGCAATAGGTGGGTTGGTATACCTGTAAGTGAGCTGTGACTGTACATACAATCCATGGTTACTTCCAGGCTTCAGCTTCATGTATCCTTTGGAGGCTGAAGAACCTACACTGGTTTGGCCGTAAGACACATAATCCTGGCTGTGGGACAGACACAAGGACAAACACATGAACACAAAACAGCAACAAATAAATGCCATTTTAGCAGCAAAATTCAGTGTGATCCGTTATTTGTTGACTTTTATACAGCGGTTAGACAAGACTCTGCAGAAGTAGAACATGAAGAAGATGAAGGTGGTGAAGAAGACTGCTGGCACCTGCTGTAGCCTAAATTCTCACACACAGCTCTCCCGTAAATGTTGTCCCAGTTTTCAGCACACACAGGCATCCACATGTGGCTGTCTGCTGAGTAACTCTCCAACATGAAGTTGCTCCCATAAAAGCGAACTGTAAAGCAGAAAGAACAATACTGTTCAGCCACTTTGCTGTTCACCAGTGTGATGCACAAAGGCAGATGCAGTACTTATGTGTTGCTTTCACTGTCTTACAGCATGCAGATTCATCCTCCCCGTGTGAACAGTCCATTACGCCGTCGCACCACTGGGAGGGGCTCAAACACTTCCCATCCTTTTCACATGACATACCCAGTAAACACTGGTAGTATACTGCAAACACACATACAGTAAACAGCACCTGTACAAGAACACAAAATCTACTGTTCCTAACAACTAATAATAATAACTAAATAACAAGAGGTGTGATATACACCTTTAGTGCTCACACAACTCGCTAACAACTTAAAGCAACTACACAGATTTGAAATCTAATGGACTTACAGAAGTACCAGAGCAAGACGCCAAGCACTGCCAGGATAATGAGCACACACAGAGCTGAACACACGATATACTTCCAGTGACATTTCTTTGTTCCTGCAAGTAAAAATATAGTCACTGATACAACTGAAAGGCATCTTTTTTAAACACTAGTGTCTTTGAGTACTTTTGATTATGGAAAAATAAATGCAAATCCCACACCTTTCAAGATTTACATAGTATATTACATGCAAACAATAGAATTTGCAATTAGACCTGACAAGCAAGCTTATTGAATGTATTTACAGTGAAAAGGGAAGTAACACTGTGAGGGTGAGTTTTCTACCACAGTACTGTGCACTTCCTTGACTGTTTGAAAATGGAAAACGCTTATGATATTTTAACAAATCTGAGGAAGTCTTGCTACAGTTCAGTTGCCATGCCCAACCTGATCCTTTTCATACAGCCCTGTACAAGGCTTTAGGAATTAGGCCATCAGTGTAGTGAAAAATAATGAGGAATCAAGTAGAGGACCAAAAGTAGTTTTCTATTAAACTAATGTTAGCTATTTTACACTACTAGTCATACCATTAATACAATATGAAACTGAGCACACGTTATACTGCTTATGAACTCATCTTTTCCTTTATAAAAAGAAGAAAGTGTTATTTCTTTAAAAATAACATACACCCACATAGTCTCTGTTGAAAGTAAAACTAAATAAGTGAATGCTTCTGCGGCCATGCAGGTAGATGTTTTTGTTCATTTCAGTGTATATTTGCCTTGTGACTCACTGGAAATTACTGTTTACCCACCTTTTTATCCAGGTGGTATCACTTCATCAAGGCTTGTGATAAATCAAATATTTCTGTACCTTTCTTTTGTCTTGTATTATGTGGTGTTCCAGGTGTTACGGTGTAGTGGGTGTTGATCTGTGGAGTCACAGTAACATAGCTGGGTGTCTCTTGAGGGAGAGAGGGGTATATCCCCTGCTGTGGATTGTATGGAAGGGGTCTTCCTTCATCATGCTGGAACCCTTTGTTGTCATAAATTGGACAATTTGCCTACAGGTAAAAAAAATGCTGTAGTTAACACTAACAGACAATTACTGTGGTAATCTAAATAATGAGCTGGCTTTATTCAGAGGAATATGTAATTTTGTATTAGTAAATGTGATGAGCAGTGGTATGAAAAAGTACATTGTTATAAATGACGAAACTAAGAAATGCTGTGTTGAACTGAGCTCACCTGTTTATTATTCATACTGAAACTGGTTCCACTGGCTGGAGAGGGTCAAACCTGGAAAAGAGTATGCGGCTTTTATTATAAACAAAATGAATGAAGCACCAGTGATAAGTACCATTATGTGATGTATCTTATGAATAATAGCATTTAGTAAAGCAATATTCATAAAACAAAAAAAAAAAGATTATGCAGCTTGCTTATTAGTGTTAGGCCACAAGCAATTACATAAAAATTAACTAAGGACATTATTACACATCATAATCCTCAGAGATTTTATGTTTCTTAAGAAACAAGCTACACTGTCTGCATTTTCAACAACAACAAAAGTGCTAACATTTACTTGACTTGGCTAAATTAGAGTTGTCAAAGAACTAAATTCCTTCAGCGTTGTGATTCACCCTCTCCAATCTGTTTCTCCCTCTGATTTGTGTTCACTCCATTCCTCCTTATAATCAACAGCCATGCCCACACCTCTTCCCACGGTGTGCACAACCCAGCCTGTTGTTCACAACTTCATTTGCGCAACATTTTACAGTAGAAATGATACATTCATTACAGCGGTGGTTTTAGGGTAAGATGAATGAAGCAGAAAATAAATGAACTTGGGAATGTTTTCACTCAGAAGTGGGCATCCATTGATCTGTTAGGATTAGGAAAACCTAGTTTAGAAACTTAATTCTGCAGTGTAGTACACACATGAAACCTGGTCCTGTGTATCATATTGTACATACAGTATTTATGGCACAACTTTGCATACTAATGACATTCCCTAGCAAACCATCAGGTCCTATTGATTTCATAAAGTAGTTTGCTGAAATGGCAATGAAAACATTTCTGGGTTACAGCAAAGCAGCAAATACATGCATACATTTTTTAAATCTCATTTTCCTTCATCAATCTGTGCAGCTTTCCTCTTCAAACTGCAGAAATTCTGGAACAAAGCTGCACTTGCTTCTCTTCCTACCTAAAACGTTTGTCTAAAACCCATAGAAAAAAGAATCTATTAAAGACGTGGCAGCTCTTACAAATGGGAAAATCGAAACAAGTTCCTTAACGTTTTCCAGGAACCAAAACTGCCACTGCTATAAGGACCACAGTGTGTCAAAGGTAGAGCGAGCAGAGTCAACAGGTGACAAGTGCTCATTGTTTGTGCAACCTACATATGCCACTCATCAACAGGTGACAAGTGCTCGCTGTTTGTGCAACCTACATATGCCACTCAGACTGAGCCCTAGAACATAAAAATAAGATAAAGTCAGGTAAAAAGGCATAAGAGATTTGGTTCTTACTTTGTGTATGCTGTTCCGTGTCCCAGTAAAGAGAAGCGTCACCTACTGTAGCTGTGTTTAATATTCAAACAAATGGGCAGGTAGGCTTAAAGGTACTGCTGGCCAAATGACTTTCATACCATGTTAATATTTGACTCAGCGCTTGACTAAGTTATTTAGCAGGAACAGGAAGGGATGAAAGAGTCATCCAGTAAATGACAGGAAGGAACAGAATGTCCCACTGAGTGGTATCAGCTCAACCTCACCTCTTTATCGTGCTGCGTTTAATGAACTTTGATGTAATAGGATGCACACAGACAGGGAATGAACCGAGAATTAGATGTTTTTGCACGAGCAGAATTAGCCCAAGTAGCTTGTTTGTGCAAAAAAGGCAGTAAGTTGAAACTGTGTGTATTGATTTGACTTCATGATTAATTTGTGCAATTCTTTTTTTTTTAATTGAAACAAAGTAACATATTAACAAAACAGTACCGAACATGGGAGACAAGACAACAGTTACATGACATTACAAAAGGATATAGAGTGTTTAACAAGGTTGTGTGTGAGGTGTGGGTATTTCCAACTTATGCAGTCTATGAAATGCAAGAAAGGAAAAAGGAGGGGGAGTAAATAAAAAAAAATTACCAATAATAATGATGATAACAGTACTATTAATAAAATCAGCCTGTTACATTTCTAGAGGTTGGTGGGAATGTGTGTGGCCTCAGCCCCAGGTGTTTGGTTCAAGTTGAAATGTGTTAAAAATGGTTCCATGTGTCATAAAAAGTTGATAAACTATTCTTGTGAGTGGATGTCATTTTATCTAATGTGATGTATTCTACGAGAAGGCTGGTCCAGTGGTTTATATGTGGTGATTTTTTGATTTAGAAAGATAGTTTTCTTGGCAATAGCTACAGAAATGAGGAGTGGGTTATTGTATTGAATTGGTAGGTGGTCGATTTCTATGATATTACCAAGTAAGCAAAGTGATGGAGAAGGAGGAATTCTACAGCCCAAGATGGTGGAGAGTTTCTCTGTCACTGCTATCCAGAGGGAATAAACTCGTTGGCAGGTCCAAGTAGCATGAAAGTAACTGTCAGTGCAATCTAGAGTGCATTGTGAGCAGATGCCTGTGTCAGTAAATCCCATTTTGAACATTTTACTTTCTGTAATATGGGTCCTATAAATAGTCTTGCATTGTGTAAGTTGTAAGTTTACATTGCTGGTCATAGAAAAGATGTTATTGCAAATTTCTGTCCA
>NW_018128152.1:740612-746456 GCF_001952655.1 Monopterus albus
GTAATGTACAAAAGAGAAATGTCCAGTTAACTTTGTCAAATGCTTTCTCTGCATCTAGTAATAAAACTATGGTTTGGTTTGTTTTTGTTGTGCAAAATTAATTAAAATCTACAGATGTTGTCTGAAGCATTCCTGTTTTTAATGAAACCTGTTTGGTCTGGGTGGATTAGTATTGGGGTGACTGTCTCTATTCTAGTAGCTAGGGCTTTGGTAATGATTTTTAAGTCTGAATTAATAAGTGATAAGGGACGGTAACTAGAAGGGTGGATTGGGTTTTTGTTTGGTTTTAATAAGAGTGTCATGATGGCTGTGTTCATGTGTGTTGGTATTGTGGAGGTGTCTTTAATTTCTGTGGTGACTCTGAGAAACAGTGGTGATAGCATTTGTCAAAAATGTTTATAAAATTCAGCTGGTAGTCCATCAGGTCTGGGTGCTTTGTTATTTGGCATTGAAATCTGTGCTTTATGGAGTTCGTCGATAGTGAGAGGAGCATCTAATCTGTCAGCTTGTTCTCTGGGTAATGTTGGCGGTTTTAAACTATCTAAGAAAGTGTCTATTTCTGATGAATTGGGGTTGTAATTAGGGGAGTAAAGTTAACTGTAAAAGGTTTGGAATACGTTATTAATATCTTGTGGATTATGAACCATTTCACCTCTAGGATTGAGTATGGATGGGATTGATGCTTTTTCCTTTTTGCGTTGTAATTGATTAGCCAGATAATTACCTGTTTTGTTGCTATACTGAAAGTGTTCATATTTGAGTTGTTGAATAAGAAACCATGCTTTTTTATATATAATATTTTCAAGTTCCATTTTTAGTTCGCTTAATTCATTTTGTGTTTGTTCGCTAGGGTTTTGAGAATGTAAAGTTGTTTTATCTTTTGTTCTAAGGTGCTTTCCAGTTCTAGTTGTTTTTTTTCTTTTTGTACAATGAGTATGATATTATTTTCCCTCTAATTACTGCTTTGCCTGTTTCCCATAATAATGAGGGTGAGATTTCTGGAGAGTCGTTCATCTCCAGAAAGAATGCCCACTCTTTTTCAATAAATGTAATAAAATCTAAGTCCTGGAGTAATGATGTATTGAAGCACCATCTTCTAGTAGGGTTTAGCTCTAACTTTTCAATGTAGTTGTGGGCAAATTCAAGGCTTGACCGGAGTTATTTTATTTCCTCGTGAAGTGTAACCAGTAAATCGAGTTTCTTATTGATGGATGCAAGAACACTGACCTCAATGTCTGTCGTCTGTAAATCGCTTGTATCTGTAGAGAAGGTCTTTTTGGCTTTTCCCGTTTAGGGGTCGCCACAGCGAATCGTCACACTGACGACTCGCATGTTATATTGCTGGAGATGCTTGAACGGTCAATTTCCGGGTTAATAACAGTGTTAAAATCACCAGCAATAATATTTGTTGAGTTGCATAAAGATGAGAAAAAAATTATGAAAAAAGGATGAATCATCATTATTGGGGCCGTATATGTTCGCAAGTGTATTTGTTGTCTGGTTAATGGATACCTTAACTATAAATCTACCTTCTGGATCAGTGATAGATGTATTATGAATTAATGGGATATTTTTATTAATTAAAATTGAGATGCCTCTTTGCCTACTGTTATATGTTGATAAAAATATTTGGTTAAATTGTTTGAATTTAAGGTTTTGTGATTCTGGATTTGTTAGGTGAGTTTCTTGTAAAAAGCATATATCAGCATTTAATTTTATCAGATGGTTAATGATTTTAACGCTCTTAACCTGGGTCCTGAGTCCACGCACATTTCATGACACTATTTTATGTGACTGAATGATTGTTTGTTATAGATACCTGTTCGTAAGATGAAAGGAGGGAAGACGTGAGAAGGAGGGAAATAAAATAAATAAACACAAAAAACAAACAAACAAATAATTTAATTGAATTAATTTGTTTAATTCAACAACAGCAGCTTCCAAAGAGGTATTTCTGTTATTTAGCTACATGTACTACATGTAAATAACCTAGTAGCTTACATTTTTCAGTAAGTTGCTGGTAGTTCAACAGCATTCGTAGTTGTGTAGTGGCTGAAGTAATTTAATTACATTTTTGTTAGGTCCTGCAACTACAGTTATGTTTGGACCATAAAAGGAAGGGAATAATTTTTATTTCTATTTTACCATTGCTTGTTTAACCCTAACTGCCTTTTGGATAAGAATGTCGAGAGACTCCTCATGTCGTATAATCAAGTGATTTTGCTGAGAAGTAGTAGGAAAAGGCAGGCCCATTTTTTGTTTCAGGGAAATAAAATCAACTCTATGGCATTTTTTTCTGGAATGTGAGTTTTCTTTTATGTTACAGTTTTGTATCACATGGATATGGTCAGGTTTTTTTTTTTTTTTTTTTTTTTTTTTTTTTTTTTTTTCAAACAATTAAATTTACTTGTTTTTAATACGTGTACTACTTAGTTTAAGTAACTTTAGTTCATCAAACTGCATTTCTCTCTAGAGCAGCTTTGCTGTAGTTTAACTACTTCCAAAGTGAAGTAACTGATCATTTGCAAAGTTACATTATCAAGGTAGCTTCCCCAACACTGTCTGCTGGTACCTGTCCAAACATTTTAAACAGTTTCCTGAGGACAGGTTGTAATATGTTATCCTCTGAAACTGCAGTCTTTCTGGAAAAATGGCACTGTTCTATCAGTTTAGCTTCTGTTGCTTTTAACACCACAAATTAAATCCCATTACCTCTACTGTACTGAGGTGACAGAACATTTAATTTCAAACCCACTGATAAATCTTTACCTACAGTGTAAAGTACCTGCATAACTTGATGTGAAGAGGGGTAAATGTTAAACAAACATTTGAATTATGGGTAAACTGGTCCTTAACGACCTGTTACTAGGGTTTAAAAGATCTGGTTTCTGCAAAAACAAATATACATAGAACCTAGATAGACTTGCTGTGAAAGGACAATTTGAGTACCAAAAATTTTAACAGTGTCATGTTAGTGTGTTTGGTGCTGAAAATTACCAGGAAAATGTCAACATCTAGTGGCCAGTTTGAAAATGCCACTGGAAGCAATAATGAAATCAATGTTCAGTATAAGCAGACAAATATTAAAACCAAATCAATGTGCCAGTTGTGAAACCTGACACACTTCAAGTCAAACTTTTCTTTAACAGCCATCAACCTCTTGGTGGGTCAAAGATCAATAACACAACAATAGTTTAACAGAAACTATTTATTCAACCATTTCAGTTCAGAGTTAAATATTAATCTACTGTTTGCACAAGACATTTTATAAAACAACAGAGTGAATGACCTTGTAACAGAACTATTCTTCACAGTAAAAGGGACTTTACAGATGTCTTAATATTTGGAACCACCTGATCAGCATCACACTTCAGTTTATCAGGGTGAGTCATTTTTAAATTAAGTTTCCTACAGTTTTTGTATCAGAATAGATGATGCTCCACCACCTCCATTGCAGATGCTTGCCAGCCCATACTGACCTGACTTCAGGTTGTGCACCATGTGACCCACAATTCTCGCCCCAGACATTCTGAGTGAGAGAGAGAGAAAGAGAGATAGATACAGTGTAAATAATAGTTCATAACATTGGTGCATATGTTGCATTTCCCTCCAGCTGATGAGACAGTTGTGGGTATGCTCAAAGCCAAGTGATGTGCATAAAAGAAAACATTGACAGCCCCTTCGCTCCCCATAGTTGTGCTTGGATCTAATAGAAGCTATACTAAGTGCTCCCTTTACTCTTTGTGATGCTTTTCAGGTCTGCCTAGTGGCTGATATTTCAGTACTCAAAGAGACAAAAGAAAACCCATTCACTATGTAGAACAGCTATGTATAGTGTAATAAGGGTCAGTTCATCAATAGCAGACAGGGCTGTTGATGCTAAAGTAGCAAATGGACTGTCAGAAATAACCTCCACTTTGACCTTCAAGGTCAATTGAAGGCACTGCTGAGAGGCAAACAGGAAAGTTAAGTCAAAGTAGAGATGCACTGATTCATCGGTGGATGTCAGAAATGGCCGGTTTTCAGTGTGACTGGCGACCAGCCGATCAATCTGAGATTTCCAAGTCTGCGCCGATTAGAGGCACACACGCAGTGGCACAAACCAAAACCATAGCATTTGCAGCATGTAGTGTGCACCTTGAGCGAGGCTCGCGCTCCAGTTTGTACCAGGCGCAGGTTCACTCACACGTTAGAAATGGAAACACACAGGAGCCAAGAGAAATGCTTTGGAGAAGGGAAACTACATCCAAATAGTAAGAAGGAAATGTAAAACTTGAATACAGCGTTTTATTTTTATTACAATTACAGTTTTCATTAAAGAAAAGTTATAAAATGTCTATGTATGCTGTCAATTCCAGTTGCTAGAAAAGAAAAAATATGAATCTGCCCAGTGCAATCGACCTGCAAAGTGGTGCATCTCTTAGTTAAAGATTTCCTGTTGTGGTCAGCCAAGAGGGGAAAAAGAAAGATAAGGAAAAGAAAGAAATATGAAAAAAAGAAAGAAAAAAAAAACTTCCCTGAAAGGTTAAAACAAGAGACAGTTACAAAAATAGTTAGCCATCTGTAAATAGACTGTATTTACATAGCGCTTTTCTCACAGTGTGTTGCACTGGCCAAAGCGCTTTACAGGAGATCATACACCATTCACACACCAATGACGACAGACTGTAAGTGATTTGGTGCCCATAATGTTATGGGCTAAACTTTGAACGTGCTCCTAAAACGTAAATACGTTTCCTGGAAAAGTTTTTGGAACATTTGCCTGAACTGCTTTACAATTACAGACGACTCTTTTCTGTCTGTACTGGATCAGATTCATAAATGGCAAAGTCTTAAATCTGCATCTCCATATCACAGAGGAAAGAAAGAAAAGGTAAAAGAAAATTAGGAGACAATGTAAGGAAGCAGGCCACACCTTGTTCTTCATTTTCAACTCAGTTCTTCCTGAGAAAAGCTAAGTGATAGTGTTTTCGTTTGTCTGAGTCCAGGTCGCACCACTGACTCAAAATTAATGACTAATTGGTTCTTTAACATGCCCCTCTCAGCTGCTTACCCAATTGGATGTCCCAGTGACACTGCTCCCCCGTTGACGTTGACTTTCTCTGGGTCAATGTCCAGCATCTTGATGTTGGCCAGGACGACCACACTGAAGGCCTCATTGATCTCCCACATGGCGATATCATCCTTCTTCAGCCCTGCTGCATCCAGGACCTGATGCACACAGGAATGTCAAAGGTCATAGTGTTTGTCATATGCACAGTTAGGAACCGTGTTTCCCTGTACAATGAAATTCTTACTTTGCCGTCCACATAAATGCCACACAATAAAAGTGAAATATCAAGTAGATAATAACACAAATCTAAATAGGCAGTAACACAAATCTAAGGCACTTGAAGGGAGCAAATAAAAATACAACAACACAATATAATGCAGAGAGAATATGTGCTACGTGGGAGCTGTGGAGTGTAAATACTCAGCAGTGAGTGTGCAATTATACATGTGCAAAATGAGTATGTAAACAGTACAGATGGCATTACATGAGGTAGATCCTGAGTCAGCTGTTTAGGAGTCTGATGGCAGAGGGAAAGAAAGAGTTTTTCAGTCTAGAGGTCCTGTCTTTCATACTTCTGAATCTCCGACCGGAAGGTAGGGGTATGAACAGACCGTGATGGGGGTGGGTGGGGTCCTTGAGGATGGAGGCAGCTTTACTACACACCCTGCGGTGGTAAATGCTCTGCAGAGAGGGCAGTGGAGTCCTGGTGATCTTCTTAACAGTCTTTACCACTCTCTGCAGGTGCTTGCGGTCCATAGCAGTAGTGCTGCCATCACAGACAGTGATGCAGC
>NW_018128152.1:747168-816819 GCF_001952655.1 Monopterus albus
TCTTCTTGGGAAGGGGGACGATGGTTGTGGTCCTAAAGCAGGTGGGAACGATGCTCTGGCTGAAGGAGAGGTTGAAGATGGTGGTGAGAACATCAGCCAGCTCGCTGGCACATGCCCTGAGAGCCCTCCCAGGGATGTTGTCCGGTCCTGCCGCTTTGCGTGGGTTGATCTTCCTCGGGACTTTGCGTACCTGGCCTGGTCAGACAGTTAGTGGAAGGGAGGTGGAGGGTTGGGTGGTCCAGGTGTGTGTGTGCCTCCTCTCTGTGCTGTGGCTGGAGGTCTCAAAGCGGGTGTAGAAGGTGTTGAGGTCATCCGGCAGGTTGTCTGTGGAGCTGATGATGCTGGTGGTGGTCCTGTAGTCTGTGATGTGCTGCAGGCCTTGCCACATCCGTCTGGAGTCAGCAGTGGGAAGTGTTATGATTCCAATACTGTGGATCTGCATCCAACTTCAGTGTGGGGCAGATACATCTTTTATTGTTTTGTTGCAGTGGTTCTCACTCCTATGGACCAACATCAAATTTTTATTACTATTTTAGCAGTACATCCTCATATTCACCTTTGGTACAGCATATGCAGGAGCAATGGGGAAATCAATCGGTGCAACAGCAGCATCAGCAAAAGCTGTGGAGGGGGGAACAAAATATCAGTTCTAAAAACTGAACAAGACAAACAACAAATGTGTACTGTTCCATGAAGTGGTAACAGGAAATAAATATGTTTTATGTTAGCTTGACAAACACAAACAGGTTTTCAGTTTATTTTCTCCATTTTTGCCAAACTAATCATTAACACTGTACTCTCCATGAAGACTTTTATGCAAGAGCATCGTGTTTTAAATTACTAAATACAAAAAAATCCAGCCAACCTATTATTGCTTTCAGCAGCACAGACACCTCTTTCTATTTACTTGTAAAATAATGGCAAGCCTTTGTTTCATCTGTAGATCTAAGTTACTAGGTATTCAAAGCTCAATTTCAGTTAACCTACACAAGCATGGCTTTGTGTGTGTCTATAAAGCTTACAGACAATTCTTGCCAATGGAGTGATGTTGAGTCTCTTCGCAGCATCTGCTGTCATTAAAACGAGAGCAGCAGCTCCATCATTCAATGTGCTGGCGTTGGCTGCAGTCACTGTGCCTAAAAAGCAAGTAAACTGCTGAGAACTACAGTAAAAGGTTATTAAAACACACACAAAAGATTGTTTGAGTGAGGTCTCTGTATGCTGTTTACCACCATATTATGGTTTTCAAGCTCTTCTGCCAGCACTGAAGGGTGCTGGGATTCTTACCGACATGGACATGTCTCCAATGGACACATTTACACTGGGAAGATTATGAACACCACACACCTTCTCCTTCAAGGTTTTTCTTTGTTTCTATTATTGTCCAATTGTACACTAAATTAATGCTGAACACATTCAAACTATGAAATAACACATATGGATTTATACAGTAAAAGCAGGCGTAAACAGAGTACAGTGCATAGGATTTATATAAATCATTATTCTAACCTAGATGTGTATATTATGGCGATACACACTGTATAAACTTTGTACTCTGAGGCAAAACATTTGATTTTATTGTATGTTGTGGAAACAATATATGCATGTTGTCCATGCAGATTCTCAGTCATACAGGTCATAGTAAGCTGAAAAAAACATAAAAAGAAAAAAAAAATAATTCAACTGGACTTGGTTTTAGGTCGAAGACGTTTGTCTGCCCATAATATGAGGTGCCAACAATCCACCTCAATCACCTCCTGGGTGAAATCAGTATCTTAAGAATGGTTTGGGGCGGTTTCTGTCAATCTCTCAATGCTGTTTGTTTTCTTTAAACTCATGTCTTATAATTCTGCCCATGTCAGTGAGTGGTTTCCTGCTCCGAGACCCTTTAAATCTGTGAGGTTATCTTATTTACATTGATTAAGCCTGAGAACTAACTTGCTCCCGAGATTAGGAACGTGCTGCCATGCCAACAAATCGTGTGAAACTTTTAAAGAACCAACACATGAAGAACACCCCCCGAGAAACTGTTCACATATGCTGGTTAAGTGATTAACAGCTCTGAGCTCCCACCCGATTGGTTAGAAGGCTGAGACTCCAACAAGAACAGCCAGGCTGTTCAGTGGAGTCTGGGTTACAGTGACCCTTGACAGCACCCCTTCACACTGAGATACAATTTGCAGTATAGTTCAAGTATATATATTAAAAAGAAAAGCATACTACAACCTTAAAGGTGACTGCATAGTTACCATTCTCTTTCTGGAACACTGCCTTCAATTTGGGGACTTTGCTGAAGTCCACTCTCCTCCATTCCTCATCCTCAGACACAACCACATCAGGTTTGCCTACAACAATCAAGTCAACATCAGATATGCTTTGCAGTGTAAATGGCCAATGTCACCACATGACCCAAGTGAGAGCTATTCTGCTAACTCACTGTACCTTTCTGAGGAATGCTGACTGGTACAGTTTCCTTGGCCAGCACACCAGACTCATGTGCTGCTTTGCTGCGGCTGTATGAGCTGATGGCGTAGGCGTCCTGGTCCTCTCTGGTGATTTTGTAGTTCTTGGCTGTGTTCTCTGCACAGTTTCCCTGTTACAGAAATAAAAAGTTTACATTTTTTACATCAAGGCAACATTTAACTTAAAGTTGATAGTTACCATATGGAATTTGTTGTAGACGTCAGTGAGTCCATCCTTGACGATAAGGTCTTCCATCCTCACTCCTCCGTATGCTGGGGTCTCTCTGGCCATTACATAAGGTACATTTGACATGCTCTCCATCCCTCCTGCCACCATGACATCCTTAAAAAAAAAATTTAATAACACACATACAGTCAGACTTCCAAGATGTAGCAGCAGCCATAATTCCCTGTGCATAGAGGAGTTTGTCCTACAGTGTCAGAGTCTTGTATGGACCATAGATTATTATTAACAAAGTTTGTTTTTGGTCACATTTGTATTTTTAAGACATCACTGATGCAATACAGTATGTGAGTAGAATCTGCCCTCCATATTTAGTTATTTTAAAACAAACATTTCTACATAACCATTTTTAAATCAAAAACATCATTAAATAACATTAAATATGTTGTGGGAAGGTCAAGAATATTTTTCTACACTCATGTCTCACTCCTGACAATGGAGAGGCAGTATATTCGTTTTTTTAAACATAAAACATAGCAGAATTTGAGTTTCTGTGGAAAGGCTTGGCATTTTTTTCTTTTGTGCACAACTGGACTTTGTGGTCTTTGAGAGTGTCATTTGCTGAAATAGGACAGACAGACCAGAGCAGTACAATCAGGCTGTCGCTTGAAAAACAAGTGACAGCCTGATTGTTTCAGTTTTAAATATTTGTGCTTCATTAATTAATTAACAAAAGCATTTATTCAAATAAAACTGCATTTTGGAATTCAATAATTAAAGAATTATTGGCATTACTGTTAGCACTTATAACTACATGTAAATTAAAACTGCAGTGCATTAACTCCAAGCAGCTTCTACTAAGTAGTAGAATGTATTTAATGCCAATTCTACCTGGTGTCCACACATTAGACTCTGGGCTGCCATCATGATGGACTTCATTCCAGATGCACAGACTTTGTTGATGGTTGTTGCTGGAGTGCCAAGGGTCAAGCCTGGAGATACAATCAGGGACATATTTTCATTTACAAAAATAAATATATGAAATAAAAACATCTCTTGACAAATCCTCAGTTGTGCATGTAGGGACCTGCAGTCTGGCACAAGACAAACTGAGTAATGCACAGTCTGGCACAGACCGTGGGCGTTACCGTTTTCCCCCGTTTTTGCTGTTTCTGTTGACTGTCACTCGGAATGTATTGGCTCTACTAGTTTATGATCGTACAGCCCTTCTTAATATTCGCTCGTCTATGGAAAAATGCCCCAGTGTATACGGCTGGGAAGATTCTCTCCCAGCACCACTGGCAGAGATACCGGCATACCTCCGCTGTCCTTACTTTGTTTGCCCACGAAGAAAGCAGCCTAAGAGACGAGGGATCATGGAATCCTCTTATCTCGTTTGGAGCAGTGTGTAGGAATTCAAGGTACTGTTCTTAACTGGTTCAGAACTTATCGTACCAATAGCCGTTTTACTGTTAATATTGGTACTTGTTCATCCTCTCCAACAATCCTTTCCTGTGGTGTCCCGCAAGGATCTGTGCTCGGTCCCATTCTGTTCTCATTGTACATGCTTCCATTGGGATCTGTCTTAAGGAAATATGACCTTTCTTTTCATTGTTATGCAGACAATATTCAGATATACTTACCATTGAAGGCAACAAGAGGGAAGCCATTACAGCCATTGTTTGACTGTCTGACAGACTTGAAATCTTGGTTGGCACTTAACCTTTTAAATCTCAACAAAAATAAAACTGAGTGTGTGCTTTTTTTGGAGACTTGGCGAACTTAACTTCTTTTGACCAGGGTCTGGGCCCACTGGCTCGTCATCTGAGGCCGACTGTAAAAAACCTAGGGGTGATGTTTGATGGCAACTTTAGATTTGAGAAGCAAATCAACTCAGTTGTGAAATCTAGTTTCTTCCACCTCAGGTTGTTAAGATCAAGTCATTCCTTTCTTTTAATGATTTTGAGATTGCAATCCATGCTTTTATCAATTCCCGCCTTGACTACTGCAGTGCTCTATACTATGGTGCTAACCAGTCCTCCCTCTCTCGTCTTCAGATGGTTCAAAACGCTGCTGCTTGTCTTCTGATAAGTACTAGAAAATTCGAGCATATAATCCCGGTACTGGCTTCCAGTTCATTTTAGAATTGATTTTAAGTTATTGATTTTTGTTTTTAAGGATCTTAATGGTTTGGCTCCATTTTACCTCACTGAATTAGTGCACTGGCACAAACCTACAAGGTCCCTCAGATCTTCAAGCCAGTTTATTTTACAGGCTCCTATGGCCAGATATAAACATTGGAGTGACTGTGCTTTTACCGTTTGTGGAGTAGTCTCTCTCTTAATGTTAGATCAGCTATTGACCTGACTACTTTCAAATCCTTGCTTAAAACATATTTATTTGCCTTGGCTTTTAATACACAGTAGTAGTAATTTAATTTATTGAATGTATGTCATCTGTGTGTCTGACTTATTGTGCTGTTTTATTTTTGCACTGAACTTATTTTATTTATTTATTGCAATTTTATTCTGATTATGTAAAGTACTCTGGTCAATTGGATGCTGTTTTTATAGTGTTGTATAAATAAAATTGATTTGATTTGAAAATCATAACTGACGATCACAGCAATCATATATCCATCACATTTCTGCATTAGATTTCAACCCTGCTATGAATTTTGATATCAATAAAGACATAACTGGGTTTCTCTGAAGAGCTGGTCAGATAGATTAGGAATGGATACAGAAAAGGAACAGCTCACTGCTAACTGTCCTACTTATAGTGAAGAGATATGGCAATCCTGGTTTTGAGCCCACCTTGGTGAAGACGGAACATGCATAGATGGTTTCGAGACATCATTATTTTGGTGCCAGTAATTTGGTTTGAAAGTGTAACAGTGTGGCCATACCTGCACCAAGCAAGGCTTGTCGTGTGGGGGCCTGTCCTTGTCCTGCCTGAAGCACATTGCCCATATAGACCTCCTTCACCTCCTCAGGAGTGATGCCTAAATGCAACAAACATTAAGCCAACTCACTAAATAAACAGAGCCAGTGTATGTTACAGTAATGCAGCAATCCACACATTCATGTGAAACTGGGAGGCATCTTTTTTTTTTGTTTGTTTGTTCTTTGCATTTTATGTTTAAGCTTATCCGAGCTTAACTGAAATTACATCAACAGAAGGCCAACCTCAGAAGGAGCTTAGTATTGTATACAGGAAAGTCTGGCTAAAATATTATGAAGCCATTATTGACTGGATGTATAACATATGTACTTCTCTCTCATTTAAAGTGACCCATCTGACCATACCTGCTTTGTCTATGGCTCCCTTGATGGCAATGGAGCCTAGTTTAGTGGCTGGGACTGCTGCAAGGCTGCCTTTGAAGGAGCCCATTGGAGTGCGGACTGCACTGATTATGACGACCTCCTGAAACGATGCATTGAAAGTCTGCATTCTGAAACCCAAACATGTAATTGTGATGCAAATGTGAAATTCAAGTAAAGCTCCTTACGTTGAGAGAAGGCCCAGACGTGTAGGTTCTTGACAAGCACTTGTGAACCTACAATGGCAAAATAAGGACAAGGAAAGTGTATCTTCTACTCTTATCTTTCTAATCAAGTCTACTGCTCAAACCGAAGCATACCGATATTGTTTGCAGTTCAAATGATTCATGTTTGGACCAAGCTATTAGAAAGCTGTTAACGTTAGCATGATAATCATGTTACCTAACATTATGCTAAATATTAGAACAAACACGTAACATTAGTTAGCGTTAGCAGCTAGGTCGCCTAGTTTCATAAGTTGCTCATTTCATTAAGAAGCATACCTTGATGTTACACGTAGCCAGTGATGCAAAATACACACTAAAGCACTTGGAGGCACAGGCAGTTGGTGTCAAGTGTTTTCAGCATGAATCTATTTGTTTACTTTGTTCAAGGACGCTCCACACACACAAATGTTAGCTGAGCTACTCGTAGTCAGACTAATGCTAAAACTTGCAATACTATGCAACATAACAATTTAAGAGACATCCCCCAACAGAATCTTTTACACACCCCCACTTACCAGGCGTTTACAGATTTGAAAGTGCATGGTTAAAAATCCACGGGAAGACATTTAGGACTGAGAGACTAGACCACCACACATTAACGGGCCTCGCCGCCAGTCATGTGGCGGACTAATGCATGGCGATGGATAAATTCATCAACCAATCACAGTGAGGGGTGTTGTTCCGGTGTCATCGGTGTTTGGTATTATGGTTGTTGTAGTTTTAACGTCGAAGGCATTAAAGTGTAACTTTATATAGGCTACATTTAAATAACACTCAGGAAGTATGCAACATGGGTCTGGAAATATACACTCTTGTGCAAATTAATTGAAACAAACTGCAATTTCTCATCTTTTCATGGGTAGTCATGAATTTATGCAGGAAAAAATTATACATTTACAGTTTTTTGTTCCTTTTCCCAAGGAGATGTTATTTAATCATTTTTGGATGCAATAATCGGTAGATGATGTAAAACGTATCCTATACTATATCGTCTGTGATTGCATTATATTATATATTCATATAAAATAGTGATCATGCTTTTAGGACCTATCATTTCTAATCCAGTTGTTCTACAAGATGGATGCAACATCTAAAAAGCGTGCAAGTAGCTTGGCTTTTATGAACATACAGGAAAGACCTACAGGGAGATAGCAGGAGTTGTAGGTGTAAGTCTTGCAACTGTGGGTTGTGTGATCAAAATGAAGAAGAAAACAGGCTCCAAAGCGCAAAGGTAAATGTGGTCGTACGTTTTTAAAACTTGTGTGTTTAATGACCTTTTTAAAGAAACTGTGTTTTGCCTCAAATCTGATAGTCCAAAGTGACACAAGAGGACCAAACAAGCTGATTATACGGGAAAGTGTGAAAGACCCTAGAAAAACAAGTATTGCCTTAAAAGTTTATTTAAAGGAGAAAGGGATAGAAGTAAGTTCATCCACTTTTTTGTAGGCGTCTCTTGGAGGAGAAGATGATTCAGGCCTTAATTCAAGTTTGGCACAAGGACCCCAAAATCATCTTGTGTTCAAACTGTTCAAAATTGGTGGATTCGATGCCAAATCGCATCCAGATTCGCTTCTCAAGGGTTGAGGAGGTCATATCATGCATGTACTGATGTGAGTGTTAGAATATTATTCATATAAAGAAAATTGAGAAAAACAGATTTTTGTTGTTTTCAGGGTTTGTTTCAATTAATTTGCACAAGGTGGGCTCTGTTTGGTTTCACGAGATTTCAATGCATTGCACCTTAATAAAAAACATCAAAATTTAAATTAAGAAAACATCTTTAATGATCTGACAACACAGGCACAGAACTAAACAAATGCAAATAGAGAAAACACAACCAAAGGCCTATAGGAACTCACTACCAAATGCTTAAAACATTCTTAATTTGCCTATGTTGCAGTGTGTTTAGCTTTCAGGGGCAGGTTTGGGATGCTTTGCTTCTTTTTTCCTGTTGCAACGAAAAAAATAAATAAATACATAAACATTTTAAACATTTGTACCCAAAGATTGGTAAATTTTGCACATTGCATTCCACATTTATCTACCAAGTGAGGGCTCAGTAGACATTAGAGTGGAGAATGCCAGTATATAATAATAAAAACAAGTTCTCATTTTCATCTGCTCCTAAGTGCCCTTGTGAGGCACTTAAGATGATAACTTGTGGTTCTATGTGATTGTTTGCCCTTTTGCAACAGCCCCCCTGATGTAGGCTGTCACTGTAAAGTGACTAGTCTCCTACTCAATATATGTACTTACAGTAATAATTAAATCCTGGTTCAAACACGCACACACACACATGCACATTTATTAAGTCATGTTTAATTGATGCATGTCCAAGAGAAAGCAATAGCCACATAACAGGCACTTTACAACATTAGGCTTATACAGTTTTACATTGTAATTATTTTTCAAATTATGTAATTCCTTTAAGATTTCTAGTGAAAAGCTACAATCATCTAATCAGGATGAGTTAGCAGAATAAATTGCTTTGTTGCATGCTTAAAGCTGTGTGTACATGTATATGATTGTGTGTGTACATTTTGGGTTTTTGTTTCTTTAGTGGCAATCCATCCATTCAGAGTTTAACACAGTGCGAAGTGCTCTTTTTCGTTGGTAGTTGTACTCTGTCTGTGTGGATCCATGTGAAAAGTACAGGTAACCTGAAAAGGGGGGGTAGGAGGGTGCATCATTATTATCATGCCAAAACAGGCACACGCGTACAGTACTGCTCAGCAGAGGGACAATCCTTTCACTGTTACTTACCTTTGTTCTCAAAAGCAGCATCCACTCTGTTGCCAATCCCAGGCAGCTCACTGTGAATAAATTTTGGGTACCCAGAATCCATTTTGTGCACTCTCTCATTGTAGCTATGAGTAATATGGGGAGGAGTAGTCATCAGCACATTGTATCTGCCTGTGTATGGATTCAGTTTATGTGTTTGCAGCTAGTCATATTACTCACCTCCAATACTTGTCATTCACAAAGAGGAGGGTTTTGCTCGTAAATGGCTCATAGACAGCGGCATCTACCTTGATGACAGATGGAGGGAGGCCAAAGTCGCTGAGAGGTTTGGGATAACCAGGAAGGACAGTGTTTCTACTGATACTGATGCGCCAGTAATGATTCCCTGTGAGAAGGTAGAGAGTTGCTATTACTACATGTTTCAAACCAGACCCAACATTAACTGGTCATTTTTATTTGATTAATTTGTACCTTGAAAGAAAATGGCCATATTGCTTTTCTTATATTCATAAGCAGCATCAACTTTGCTGAGTCCAGGCCAGACAGATGCAATTCTTCTCGCGGTGATGCTGTCCCAGGAGCTCCTCCTCCTCCAGAAATGTCTGACAAAGAAACACAGTGATCACTCTCAGTGAAACAAAAAATAAATAAATAAATGCTTAACTTTACACACAATTTTGAAAATAATGCCGCTGACTAATAGAACAGCATGTTTTTTGTATAACCTAAATGTTTAAATAAGAGAATTGTGCATTGTCTCACCCATCTTTAAAGAAGTAAAGACTACGCTGAATGAAAGTTGCAGCATCAAAAGTCAGGTTCCTGTTGCACCTGTCTGGAGGAGGTTGCAATGTGGGAGTAGGATTTGGTTTAGGTATAGGTTGTGGTTTTGGCACAGGTTTTTTGGTAGGTTGTGGATTCAGATCAGGTTTTGTCGTTGTGTGAGTTGATGTGATGTTGACCCCTTTGAGGTATAAAAAAGAAAACATGAGTTGATGTGACTCTGACCCCTTTGAGGTATAAAAAAGAAAAGTCTGCAATGGCACTGGTAAAGATATTTGAGTCTCAGTAGGGTAGTTTGTCAGTGTCTTTGTGAAAAGGGTTGTTTAGGTGATATAAAGTTACCAAAATCAGTCAGTGAATTTTTTTGGACTCTCACCATAGATAGCTTGTACCCCCTGTCTGTCATCATCTGGTAGCTTGTACCCCTCTGTCTTCACATACTTGTACGTGGGATACATCAGGGCTGTCTGGACCTGAGAATGGGCTAATCCAAGTGCATGTCCAAACTCATGTGTACGTGGGATACATCAGGGATGTCCTGACCTGAGAATGGCCTAATCCAAGTGCATGTCCAAACTCATGGGCTGCCACCAAGAACAAGTTGATTCCTGCATATATGTACACTGATATTGTTACTGTCTGTATGTAATCATCTATAGAATCATGTCATGGATAACAATAACAATAACAATAACAATGTTTCCTTAATGTTAGCACCTGTTGAGGTTAGAGTCCAGGTTTCATCCTCATCAAAGTGGGTGTCACCTCCACGGCCTACTCCGGGGGAGTATGCGTGGGCCAAGACCCCACCCCTCCCATCAAATGGAGAAAAATCTCCATGTTCTGGTTTAAAAGAAGAAAAGTGGAGTCAAGACTAGGTGAAATATTCTCTAAGCCACTAAAAATATTGCATCACCTTGAGCGCTGAACACAATCATAATGTCAGCAGTGCCATTGTCGATCTGCTTGAAATCCAGAGGAAGGACATCACTGTAGAGTTTCAGAGCCTTGGCTATGGCGGTATCCACCTCATTTTGACTCAAGTCTGGTGTGTAGTCAGTTATCCTACGACAAGCAGTGAGACAGGAGCTTTACTGTGCTTTATGTCTGGATGAAAGGCATGCAGTAGCTTGTTGTCTTATAACATATAACACAGAGATTTTTTTAACCTGTATGTTAGCAAAGTCTTGTCCCACTTAGGCCGACCATCAGAGTGACCATATGTGGCCACATCTGTGAAACCACAGCGGGGGCGAGCCATCACTTCCAAGGTGTTGGAGTCCAGCTGTCCTGTCACCTCCAGGGCAAAAAACTCCTGCATTTTTCTGAGCGTGTCTTCAAAGGAGTCTAAAGAGCTACGCCAGGTAGAGTTGGGGGCACTGACACCCACTTCAGAAAAAAACTGAGACAGATATTCCTGGACAAGAAAGTAACATCAGAAATAAGAAGTTATCATACACAGATAATGCTCCATATGTGATTAAATTGATGATCTGATAGTTTATTTATTCAAATGTGAATGCACAGTTTTGAGAAGAGATAAAAAAGACAAAAAAGGGGAAAACAATTTTACACTATAATTAATTTGAAGTTGTAATCATTTACATGTTCAATCTATCCCAATTTTAATACTATTTATTGTCTGTATTATTTTTTCTGTAAAAACCATTCAGTGTATTTTCTTTCAGTAATTTATAGCTGTTTTCAGTGTTAGTGGTGCAGTCTGCCGTTCCCAGGTTACATTATATCAGTATGCTTGTACTTTTCTCTCACTGATAACGGCCCCACTGTTTACTGTTCATTCTTCTACAGCTGTGTCAGGGCTGTATTACAGTAGTGATAATGCTAACCACACAGCAGTCATTTTCAGCATCATTTGACAGCAGATCAACTATTTCATCTGTCAGCGGGTAATGGAATAAGTTGGAGCAGCCACAGTAAGTTGTTAGATGAAGTAAGTGCCAGGTTGCACAACTCCTCAGCAAGCCAGACAAATCTGTCTGTTGTTTGCTGATACTGGGTGGAAAAATACTAGTGCTGTGCTCAGCATGAAATGAAATCACAGTTGTGTGTGTGTCATGACTGAAAAAGGGCCAATTATTGACTGACTAGCAGGTTTGTTTGGCTGTAAAGTAAACAGATAAACTAAAGTTCTTTTCAGTTTTGTGACATTGCAAACTGTTAGCTGGCCCCAGAATTCTGGGACTTCAATATTAATTGCACTGGAATAATTTATTCAGTGCTGATTTTAGAGTTTTATTGCTAATTATGTTTTATTTTTTTATCATTAATGTTGTTTTGATTGTAATTTAATATTTTGTTAGTTACTTTTATTGACTATTTGATGTAAGGTGACCTTGAATGTCATAAAAGGTGCCACCAAATAAAAAGTATTGTTATTATTATTATTATTATTATTATTTACTGGCACTTGCTCTTACCACCAGTGACCATGGGTGTCACCAAATCAAACCTGAAATTTTAACTATATAATGTATGTTTTGTTGAGTTATCTTTTATACTAATTTAATTGCTGATACTTCCCAGCTTAGAACATCAAACAACATTATATCCAGAAATATAGACTTACAGAAAAACACCATGTTTAATGAAAATCTGCAATGCTTGTTCGTTGTGGAAAATTGTTCTCAAAACCTTTTACAAACAAATCAATATGAATCCTTATGCTGAAGTGTCTGGACTAATGTACAGCTCATGATAACATGCTTCCAGACTTTACTTTCTTTTGTTTTTCAGACTGTCAGGTTGAAGAATTTCCCCCCTCCAGAGAACACTGTGGTTATTATTGTTATTTTTAATCCAACTGTGAACTGTTTAAACCAGTTCTAATGCTATAAAGCTGAATTTAAATGAAAAAACAAAAATACAGGACATTGTACTTTTTGTGTTATAAAATTAAAAAGAGTGAAACTTTGTTGGACAAGATTGAAAGTGATCTTACAAAATCACACAGAAAAGCTGAAAGCTCTAGGTTACCGGACACCAACAAACAACAGGTTTTCAGCTTTGAGAACATGCACCTGACATGCTTACCTGAGCTTTAGTGAGCTCCTCTTGGTTGGATAAAGTGGTGGGCATAGCTCCACAGAGTGAAACAATCACCACGATCATCAAAGTTTTAACAGCCAGTGCACCTTCCATTTTTATTTTTTCTACTGCAGAGAAGAGATAACTCCAGGCACTTAAGCTATTCTTCTTCTGCTATGGCTCTGCTCAGATGCACGATTCTGATGCACTAGGTGGTTATTTGCTGAAACAATCGATTTCAGTCTTTTGGATATGAGGTAAACATCAGAAAAAAATGCATGGGGCAATGAAACATTGCCTGAAGTGCCTGAACAGACCCATTAGAACAACAAGAGAGATAAGGAATGTAGTGATAAGAGGGGGAGCTGGAGGGAAGAAGAGGTTAGATGAGTTCAACAGCTTGGGCCTGTATTAACATGATACACATCAGAAATTACACAATATGAACCATCGACAGGAACGCAGTTTTTTGTTTTAGATCACAGATTAGGCTACTGTTGACTACTGTTACCTTTTGCTTTGTCACCTCCCTTCATAGTTTTTTATAATGGTAAATATGTCATTAAAAAGATACTGTTGCATAGGCTGGCCAGAGACAGAAGCTGCCTTTTTCACTTTTATTTTCCCACACATGTGCGCAGGCAGCCACACCAACACCCAGGCCAACAAAAAATCCCCACCAACCCCGAACTAAATACCCAACCCAGAAGGGTATTATGGGAGATCCCGCCAGGTGCTTCCCCTCAAAGGCATTCTGGGGGACTCTGCCAAGTATCTCCGCCCCCAATGCTACAATTTGTAAGTATAGTATGTATAGATGCAGCTACTTATTGGGGTAACTTATTCCTTTCAATTGCTCTTAACCTTTATACTGTATTGGAAAGCAAACCCAATGGGCTGAGACCTTTTCTTAAAATTTTTATACACATTGAGTAATTTACACAATAGAGCAGCATTACTGGCTGGTTTGAAAACTGAATGGCTGAAGCACATACAGGCCTTCAATAAGCTCACTAAAACAAAATGTTATCAGGTAGCCTATACCAACAGGAAAAGTCCGAAACCAGCTAACAGGCTGAGAACCACAGCCCGATTATCAGCTTTACTATGTTGTTTACCAAGATTGCCTTTCATATACTATATGTTTACATTTTCATGTAAATATTTCTGATGTTATTCACAGATCCATCATGTCAGCCCACTGGTGCATGAACAATAGTTTACAATATATTATTACACACTTGGCAGTAGAGTTGGGGTTTGTGTATTTGTAATTTTGAAATGGTTTTGTCTATGATTTTAGGCTACCCATCTACAACAAGGAATTTGTTAAATACCTGGCCAGGAGAGGTTCTGAGTGTACACACATTTTTATGCATAAGTAGTAACTGTTAGGGTTTCATCCCCCTCACCCTCCTGGTGAGGGAGAACTAAGGTAGGACTCAAGATTGCTGACCCAGGTGCTAGTTAAAAAGGTGGTTTAATGGGGGGAAATACAAAAGTAACAAAAAAAACACGCATCATAGTACATATAACAACAAAGTAGGGCAGAGAGGGTGGAGGAGACCAGGATGGACAGGTGTGTAGAGCAGACTAACAGTAGGAACCAGGAGAGGAGGAGGATCAGGATGGACAGGGGAATAGACAAGCCAACCAGGAGGACAGGCGAACGAAAAAGGAAATCCACAGCACAGGAACTGTCAGCGTGGAGAACAAGATGACGTACGATACATACCACGACTATAGGTATAGGTATAGGTATAGGTATAGGTATAGGTATAGGTATAGGTACGTAAGATACATACCACGACTATAGGTATAGGTATAGGTATAGGTATAGGTATAGGTATAGGTATAGGTATAGGTAGTACGGGGTATGCAAGGTAATGCTCCGGTGAAGACAGAGCGTCTGCAAGAGGTATAAATAAGGAGGAAGGTAATCATAGGAATGCACCCCAGCTGTGCGCACCGACAAACGAGTCGCTAATTACCGATGAAGACAGAGCGCCTGCCAGAGGTATAAATAAGGAGGAAGGTAATCATAGGAATGCACCCCAGCTGTGCGCACCGACAAACGAGTCGCTAATTACCGAATGCAACACAACTGAGGTGCAGATCCTGCAAGTCCCAAGCTCTTATATGGGTCGACGTTTCCCTCACTTGCTCCTTTTCCTTGTGTGTTTATATATATATATTGTGAGATATTAACTGTGTGAGACATTGCAATTCAGGCATCAACACTGTTCACTGTGCACACAAGAATATGTATTGTAGAAAACACTAGTATCTTTATACACTATATGAAATGTAATATTAAGGTTGCTGTATGATTGCAGCACAAGCACTGTTTGGAAATTCTTACCTTAATAGGACACTGTTTTTGGAGATAAAAGTATGGCCTTCATTTGGTCATAGTATGTTCACTTATGTACTTATGGGGAGAGCCTTCATGCATAGCCTTCACTTAGTTGTGGTGTGTGTGTGCTTCTGAGGAGCTGTGCTCTGCTCCAAGGCAGTTACCATGATTACATGCTGTGGAATATTGGACTGTTTGAGACATTGTAACTGAAGCACCAGCATAGTCTTATGTACTGTACTTATATGGAAGTATAATCTTCATTTAGATTGACTCATCAGCACTGTCTTAGTTAAATGTACTAATAAGGAGTATAACCTTCAGTTCCAGTAGAAGTAAGTGTGTGTGTTCACTCTTACAATGACATGTATTTTTGGATAATAACGCTTCCCATGAAAGGAGTCGCAGGAGGAAGCCGGAGATTGAATACCGTGGGATATAAAGATGTCTGGAACAGCTCCACTGTTTTATACTCATGGAACTTGTAAGGATAAATTGAAGTTTCTTCATTATAACAGGATGTTCACTATATCATGTGTGTGCGTACTTCTTAAATAACAGGATGTACTTCTTGGCTGCTCCTGTTATGATCTCCAGATGCGCATCTGTGAATAAAGGTAATTATAATTAAGTGCACTTTAGTATTTGAGTGACTGAATATTCTTTCCATCATCTGGAACCCGATGAGGAAGTGGTAGACTTCCGTCAGGAAATAGTCTGTAAAAGGAGAAATCGTTTGTGTCTGAACACTATGGATTTACTGTTATTTCTCAATAAAAATTCATATGTGGCATTCTGATACAGACATACAATATAGTTGCAGTTCAGTGTTGTCCATTTTTGGCTGCTGATGTGAAGACTGTCCATTTCTCTCATTTATCTTGACATTGTTCCACCTGAGTCCTTAATTTATACACCAAAAACTCCATTTCAAAAATTATGTGTACATTTTGAAGCCATTCTTCTCTTGTAGGTATGTCAGGCCTACACCATTTTTTGGTGATGGCCTTCTTGCAGGCCGCCAACAGTATTTTCAACAGGTATCCATCTTCTTTAAATACAGTATTTCCCGTGAGGTGTCCTAGATACATAAC
The DNA here is from genome assembly GCF_001952655.1 of Monopterus albus. Classification (NCBI taxonomy): domain Eukaryota; kingdom Metazoa; phylum Chordata; class Actinopteri; order Synbranchiformes; family Synbranchidae; genus Monopterus; species Monopterus albus. The sequence continues at coordinate 763,388 of NW_018128152.1, forward strand.
CACACATGTTTTGGGGATGCCGTTACCTAGTATCTTGACAATAACAATGTCCACATCATCCCAGAATGGTCCTCAGAGCAGATTCTTGGGAGGTATTCGATCCTTGCTCTCCCAGATCAGGCTGAATGAGGACTGAGGACCAAAGAATAACCATATACGATAAGTAGGCATCACACAGTTGGTAAACTTCTTTATTTGATTGTTTCTTGCACCTCAATCAACAGGCTGCCACTATTCAGACCACACCTCCAAAGTTAAATATGCACAGTTAAAAAATGGGAAATAGAATTTTCCCTTTGAAAAATTTTCATTTTTTTTTTTTATTTTCTTTTGAATTTCCTTTGAAATTTTCCATACCTACCTGCCAACCAAAGGGACAGACTGAGAAAAGGCTGCACACTAATCTGAGCTCTCGATTTGATTTGTTAAAGAGACATCATTTCTGGCTACAAGATGTGAGGCTGTGGATACAAGTGAAAAGTGTGTGCATTCTGCTTTATTTGGTTCCTGTTAGACAACTAGTGTTAGCTAAATGCTGTCTATAGGTACATATACTTGTTGAATAAGGAAGAAATTTAAGTTCCCAAGATTCTGAGAAGTATCTTGCACAGCAATGGTATTTATCTGTTGTAAATAAATCATCAATCCAATCAACAAGAATGGAATTGAAAGCAAACTGAATTCAGATATCAGTATTAATATCCATCCCCAATAATTATACTGTGTAGGAGCCTAAATATAATTTGCGTTTTGGTTGACTTGAGTAATTTAAGTTCACATTAAATAAGTGGGAGCAATATTCATAACATAAACTATTCAAGTTCATTGTTTATTCTCTTAGATGTAAAAATGCATGTATTGATAACGCTGATTTGTACCTAATAAGTAGTTAAATGTGTTTGGAGGCGGGGGAGGGGCTTTCGGCGGAACAAGGGGGTCCTTCGTCAGAGAAAGGCAGTAGATACGTGGCGATTAGGAACTGTGGAGCAAAACAGTTTTTTGACCTCGCTTTATGGCTATCTCTCGAGTTGTTCTTTTCGTTTTTTACATTGTCATTTTATACTTCAAGTGGACGATGTTGAGTTTTGTTTACGTAAAAACGCTATAAACTATAAAGAAGAGTTTCGTGTGGATTCATGGATGTGAAACAAAGGGACATAAGAGCGTCAAGCTGAGGCTCCATGGTGCTGTGGAAATTACATACTGTATTTAGTTTTATTGATCTGATTCTAAAAACAAGTAAGTTATCAAATAAATACAGTGGAGTAAAAATCACAATATTTGTCTCTAAATAGTATGAAGCAGTAGAAAGTGAACATACTCAAGTAAAGGACCGATACCTCAAAATCATGCTATAGTACTTGAGTAACTGTAGTTGGGTACTTTCCACCTCTGGAATTTTAAGATAAACTTTTAAGTGCAAATCAGGCACATTGTTAAATACTGATGTCTGATGCCTTGAAGTACACAGAGTCTTCGGCTTCAATATTTCTCCCAGTGTTTAAACACTTGACAGTACAAACACTTCAGCACTTGATATATGGAAGATAATGTGTTAGTGTGTGTAGTAAGTAAAGAGGACACAAGAGGGGGCAGTGAGAACAAAAATCTTTATGTTTATACTACAGCAGGGTTGACTAGCGGACATACAACGCTGTTGTTCCACCCAAGCCTCTGGTTTCTCTACTTCTGTTACCTTGACATCAAAATTCACAAGGTTCACTCAGAACCGTTTGAATTCCCACATGTGACAGACAGACTATGGCCCAATGAATACCAACACGAGAGGCCCTACAGACATTAAATGTTATCAGTAATTATGTTTCCACAGAAATATTGTAAATAATATAAATGCTGCTATGCTCATTAAGCTTTTGATGTAATAATAACTGTCAGTGTATTTATGTTCCTTACAGGATAAAGGAAGTACTATTGCTAATACTCAGGACTAAAGTACTCACCTAGTAGTACTGAAATGTGCTCCAAGAAATAGGTAAAAAAAAAAAAAACAAACAAGATATTTGGTTATCATATGACACATGCCAACAATATTTAGTATGTGAAAAGCTAAAAAAAACAGAATGATTATTTTTTAATGCGAAATGTAGATAAGTATGAAAAAACTGAAATTTTATATCATTTAAAATATTTCAAATGCACTATTTTAACAGGGTTATCTGTAACTTTCTTCTCAGTCTACATGACTGACTACACAAACACATTAGATAGTAAACTGTCCTGGAAGTTGGTGCAGTTTAAGAAGTAACTGCTCCTCAGCACACGATTCAACCTTCCAGTCTTCAGGTCATATGCAAATACGTGGGGTCCACTGAAGAGGTAAGTAAAACCTGCGGAATAGAGGCTTAGCATTACTTTCTGTTATTGTTAAAGGTTTTGGTAGTTTTGAGAAATGTGCATTTGTTTTCTTTTTGAGAATTAAAAGGGAAAAAAGCAATACCACTCATAATTATCTATAGAAGGATGAAGCATTGTTAGCTTAGTATGAAGGCAAGTTAGCAGAAAAAACAGCTAACCTTGCTCTGTTAAACTGTAGCAAAATCTGTGGGTAGGTTGGAAGAATGAAGGAGGAAAACACTGTCATTTCAGCACTCACCTCTGTACTGGAGGGCTGCATTCACTTTGTTGGTCAGTCCAGAGAAGGTCTGATCGAGACGTTTGGGGAATCCTCGGTCCATAGTTTCTCTGGCATCATCATAACTGAAGAAGCACAAACCGGTATTAGATGTTTTCAGTGATGATAAAGGGTAAAGAATGAATCACCTTGAAATAGGGGTGTGTGATATACCCACGTATATCATCTATAAAAATATCTTAATTGTTATATTAACAATGCGCCAGCAAGCATTATCGAATAGGTAACTTTACAAAAAAGACTACTGCGTGTGTGCATTAAGAATACACACAGTGTGTGCATGGTCACACACCAGAAGATAAGCTAGCATAGCTGCCTAAAATACATTAGCGAGTTAAAACATGAGTGAAGAGACAGCATCAGGAGAGAAGATGTACCAAAAGCCTCCCAATTTACAGTACTGTGCAAAGGTCTTAGGCCATCATTACATTTGTTGTATTAGTAGTGTAATGATGACTATAAATATTTATCAGAATACAAATAGAAAATATAGTAAATACAGTATGGACACCATACAAAAAAACAAAAATGTCAGAAGAAAATCAGCAAACAAACCTGGACACTCACAGCTCAAGCTATTCTAAAGAAATATGAAGAATTTGGAGAAGTCAAGGACAAAATTAAGAGTTGAGACGAAGCTGTCAAAACCTGATGAGAAGCTTCTCAGAGTTTCTTCTTTGAGAGACCAAAGGAAACCCAGCAAGGACCTGGCTCAGCATCTGGCAGCTTCATACAGATGCCAGGTTGATCCTTCCATAGTCCAAAGAAGCTCAATCAGGAACAACCTTTGTAGAAGGATGGCAGCCAAGAAACCGCTTTTTCAAAATGGGGCCATGGAGAAGAGGCTAAGGTATGTAAAAGCTTGCAAAGATTGAAGTGAAGATCAGTTGAAAAGTCTTATGAAGGGATGAATCGAAGTTTAAAATTTTCAGGTCCAGTCATCGACAGTATGTGAGAAGAAGAGCTGGAGAGAGGTGGAAGATTGAGAGCTGGCAGCCTTCAGTTAAATATGGTGGAGGGTCTGTCATGGTTTCAAGACATCAAGACAGTCTCCCCAAAAGAACTGTGCAATGGGAGGTCACACTAAACACTGGCTTAGAACTGTAGAAGCCATTTTGTTAAAAAAAAAAAAAGTCGTGTACATATTTCCTGTATTTTCTGGTTATATCTCAATGAAGAGAAATAAATATAAATGATAATTATAACCTTGGTAAAACTAATGGGGGTCTAAGATTTGTGTACAGTACTGTACATTGTTTATTTAATTGCTAGATGTGGCTCAGAAATGATTATATTTACTTAAAAGCTTCAGTTTTAAGCAAATTAGCATATGAAATATAGTTTCCATTAATATCATTGGTAAGTTACAGTTAATATGCTATTAACAAGAGCAGCCTAGCACAACATAAGACTTACACATTTCTGAAAGATACTAAATATAGCCCAGGTATTGTTATGAACAAAATCCTCCTAAAATGTCCAGATATCTTTTCTTTTTTTGTGTGAATTTTGCACACCCCTACAATAAAATTAGTATGTTGATCAAACTCACCTGAAATAATTATTGCCTACAAAGAAAAGACTTTTGCCTGAGTCTGCGTCATAAAGGGCAGCATCAAGGTTCCTCACGCCTCTTGGCAGACCAAAACTGCTAAGTCTTTTAGGATAGCCTGGTACTAGATCATAGTCAGAGAAGGCCCACACTTTCTGACCTGTAGGCAAGAAAAGAGGTTGTTTTAAAAAAAAAAAAAAAGGCATAATTTAGGTGAAATGGTGTCAGATTTGTGCATCAGATAGATAAGGAACACACATCCCTTTAAAGAAAAAGATTCTGTCTGACTGTTGGTTTTCATAAGCAGCATCAACACCGACAGGAGCCTTGGGCCAGAAGTCTGTGATGAGACTTTTTTGAAGTGTCCTGTTCTGGGGGGAGTTATGCCACAAGAAGCTGAAAGCACACAAGAACATAGTCATTTTGCACATAACCCAGGTCACTTATTGTGAGAAAGGACCCTAATACATTTTGGATTTGGCTCTGTTACCATTCTACTGTTAAAGTACTGTGTCTGATACCTGTCCTTGAAGAAGAGCATCTGTCCTCTCAGGGTGGTGACAGCGTCCAATACCATGGTTGAATCACAGGCATCAGGGGAGGTGGGTGGCTGAGTCTCAGCTACAAAACTGTTCTTATTAGGGTTTAGACCTGTAGGTTAAACAAAGTGAGTTACTAAACAAATAATTACAAAGTCCTGCAACACATTGCAACAAAACCCGAACAGCATCAATGATGGTTATGAAAGAGATCCTCAGAGATTTTGGTCAAGTGCTGTTTGTGCAAACAATCCAAACAATTAGTACTAACCATACAGAGACTGGATGCCCTTGATATCATCCGGGGGCAGAACAAAGGTATCAGGGTTTTTATATCTGTATACAGGGTACATGAGAGCACCAGGATCATCAGAGTGAGACAAGCCCAGGGAGTGGCCAAACTCATGGGCAGCTACCAGGAAGAGGATGTAGCCTAGAGCCAAAGACACAGAATGACAGGTCAGTTACAGCAAGATAATCATTGCAGTAATTCTGTAAAATATTTTACTATGCAGAGAAAAAATAACTAATTCACCTCTGCTGGAGCGGAAAGTGAAGTTCTCATCTTCATCAAAATGAGCATCTCCTCCAATACCAGGAGCTGGGGCGAAGGCATGCGCTAGGGTTTTACCAGGGCCATCAAAGGGGTAATAATCTCCATGTTCTGTTACGCAAAAACAGACCGAAATCAGATTTTGAAAACAAGGAAAAAAAAAATACTTGTTCAAATAAATGTATGATTGATGTAATTTTCTCCTGCACTCATTTTGTTTTCTTAAAACCCAACAAGTGAGAAAGGGTGTCCCAAATGTAACCTTAAGCCAAGTGCTTTGTACTTCACACAAAAATGTCTTATGTATATGTGGGACATCACAACCACAAACCTGAGCTAAAGAAAACATGGCCATTTAGATATCTTCCCAAACTTGGAATAATTGCTCTCTCTTTGTTTTGAGTGACATCCATCATGTAACTATGCAAACTGTAGAAATGATCTGCTGCCAGTCATTAACGGATACATGTCCTTCAAGTATGCATTACAGTATGCTATAGCAGAGGTGTCAGCAAGGACTCTAGGATATTTACTTCTTCTATAAAAAAATTTTGAAAAATCAGACATACGGTACATCTAAGCTAGAAAATCATCTACATCACACCTGAGTACAACAACAACAACAACAACAAAAACTGAACACTAACAAAGTTACAAAGAGTTACACTTGGATGAGAAGCATATAAATCTAAAAGAAATTTAAACAAATGTTATAAGTGGTGAAATGTACTATACTTTTTAGGTATGTTAACTCAGTATGTTCTTTTATGCTGCTCCCTACTTACACTTCACAATATTTCACATCGATGCAGTGCTATTTTATAACATTTTTGTAGGCCTAGTGTATGTAAAGCACCAAAGACTGGGTCCTGTGTGGAAGAACTACATTAAATCTGGCTTACTGTACGTAGATGAATGAGTAATAAAAATTACTCAAACCTAATTATAATATATTACAACAATAAAGCACTCCAGGATCCATTCTGCACAATCAATATTTTGGTGATAATAGTCCTGTATTTTTCCTTAAGTAACACTGAGAATATGGTACTTTTACTTGTAAAGTATTATTTTAGACTATGTAGTTTATTTTTTACATAAGTAGAGGATGTGAGTATTTTTCCCACTAGTGACAATTTTGTGCTACTCACTTCCACGGCCAAAGGAGATCATGATGTCAGCGGTGCCACTGGAGATTCTTGTGAATCTCAGAGGAGTGACTTTGGCCCAGACCTCCAGCGCTTTCTTAATAGAGTCATCCACCTCTGACACAGACATGTCAGGTGTGTAGTTTTCAATCCTGAAGCACAGAAGTCAACAATATTGGAAATTTACAGCAATTACTCTTGCTCACATATTCTCTGTTCAGATTATTCACCTGTAGGTAAGGCTAGCTTTTTGCCACTTAGGCATCTTTCCAAATGTGGAGAAACCAGCAATGTCAACATCTGGAACACCACAGCGAGGCTTCTTCATCATGGCCAAGGTGTCAGCATCCAGCATCCCGGTGATGGTGAGACCAAAGAATCGTTGCATTTCACCTAGCTTCTTGCTCACTGGGCTGATGCCCCGTCTGACTGATGGACCATTGTCCTCTGTCAGGTTGAAGAATTTCTTCAGGTAGCTCTGTCGAAAGAAGACAAGAATTTAACAGTCCACCTAGTGATCACTAATGGTCCTTTGAATTTGTGCAGCACCGACAGCTCCCAAAATGCACAACTTGCCCCCATCTTAATGGCAATCTGCTGAGACTGTATGCAAGACAAGGCACAGTAAACACACACACACCTCTGCAAAGCTTTCATCTTGCTCAGTAACCTCTGATACTGGCACACAGTAAACTTCAGCTGCCAGGCTTAGCAGAATGCACAGCCAGAAAGACCCCATGCTTCCTCCTTGAATATCACTTGTGTGTGCACTAGAGTCAGCTGTTATATACAGTAGACTGAGGAGCAGAGCTGCTAGGGAGTAGCATGTTGAGCAACAACTATTGTGAGTCACAGCCTCAAGAAGTATTTCATTTATGGATGACAGGAGCAGAAGACGGGCTCTGATTGCTTGGCCTACAGGGCTGCTCCTAAAAAACAGACCGTAACAACGATCATGACACATGGTGTATTACATTTCCATAACAAAACAACTGATTTTAATACAATCAATTAATCAGTTAGATGTTTTGTGGGTAATTAAAATAAGTGATATGAAATTTTATATGTCAGTAATCATGTCTGACAAATGGAACCTTTGAACTCATACAGACTTTCTCAATATTGTGTACGAGGAGAGTGCCACAGTCTTGTCTCCAAGCAATTAAACAGGAAGAGATGGCAATGGTACCTTGACCAAATATTTCTAATTTTATTTTGAACATATTGGCTGATTTCTCCATCTGTGATCTAAGGTTATATTGTGATATTACACTTTAAGGCTCTCTGCTATGAATCTAAAGACCTTTACTCACAAACTCCAGCCCTCAGGCTACTGTTGCTCGTGATAAGACAGCAATGTGTCTTGCGAACAAATAGTGTATGTACGAGCTGAATCAAGTCATGAACCAAAGCCATGTTAACACTGAATTCAGAGGTCAGTCCTTAACAGCTAAACTGAAATAAATTTATCTTACAGGTGTTGTACTGCATTAAAAGTTGTTTTTTATTGTTGGTGAGAAAACTTCATTGTGGTTGCAGTTTCCTAATATTGAACAATGGGAGGAGTAGTACTGTATGTTGTGCAACATATATTTCAGGTAAATTGGCCAACACTAAAGACAGACAGTCACTGAAGACAAACAATTTTTAAATCCTTTATTTAACCAGGTGAAGCCTCTTTGAGATTGACATCTTTTTTTCAAGGGTGACCTGCAAAGAGGGCGGCAAACAGTTAAACAGTAACAATTACAATGGACGCAGTACAATACATGTAGACAAATACAACTGAGACATACTTCAGCAAACACAACATAATGCAATAAGAAAGTGATACTGTACTTATACAACCTATATGCAAATATTTCAAATCTGACACTGAGCACAATGTCTGTGCTACATATTAAAACCCCACATTTTACATTTTGTAAAGTCTGCCTTTTCTTTTTCAAAGTGAAAAGACATTATTTGAGGCCATTATTACAACATGGTAACACACAATTAATATATTTGAATAATACAGTTAAAACTGCATTTTAAAAATGGCAATTATTTATGTATATACTAATTCAATGTTACTGTTTTGCATCTGAGATTACACATTGTCTTGCATATAAAGTCCATCCATCCATCTTCGAAACCACTTAGTCCCAAACGGGGTCACGGGGGGCTGGAGCCAATCCCAGCCAGCTGCGGGCGAGAGGCGGGGTACACCCTGGACAGGTTGCCAGTCCATCGCAAGCTAACACACAGACGAACAACCAGTCACACACACACACACCTATGGGCAATTTAGAGACACCAATCAACCTATGCTGCATGTCCTTGGACTGTGGGAGGAAGCCGGAGCATCCAGAGAGAACCCACGCAAGCACGGGGAGAACAGGCAAACTCCGCAGAAAAAGGCCCCGGGTCACATATACAGTAAAGTCAGTGTGTGATATTCATCATCATCATCATCATCATCATCATCATCATCCTTGATTAGCAGACTCAAGGTCCATACAAAAAAGAAATAAAAAAAAGAAAGGATATAAAAGAAGAAAAAATAAATAAAAAAAATAAAAATCATAAAAGACATTTATACCAATGTTTCCACAGAGAAGATTGGTAACATACTACACTAAAACCAGGATTAGCCAGCATCATTATAAGACTATTCTCAGAGTTATTCACACGACAGATAAATCTGTACATCAGGTTTCTCATTAATGCCTGAAAGGTACTAACATGGACCTGTGAACACAACAGACTGGCGCTGGTGGACCTAGGCTTCTTAAGCAGAATCCTCAAGGCATCATTATAAGCAACTTTAAGTTTCTGTAAAGTAGCTACCTTATATTTACACCACAATGGGGCAGTATACAACGGTGTACAGTATGTTCTGAACAGATGAGCTTTAACATTAGCAGAACACATGTGAAATTTCCTAACCAACATATTAGCTTGAGCATACAAAATGCGACACTGCCGATATATATCCTCATCATCAGAAAGCTGATCTGTAATGAAATGTCCTAAATATTTAGTTTTTCTACAGACACTCAACCTTTGTCCAGACAAACAAAAGTCTGGGAAACAAAGTTCTTTGTCCCCTTTAGTCCGACAGATCAGTACAACACTCTTTTCTGCATTATATTTCACATCATACTTCAATCCATAGTCCGAGCACACATTCAGCAGTTGCTGAAAACCAGCACTGCTGGGCGAAAGTATGGCCAAATCATCAGCATACATAAAATGATTTACAATCATAGAAGACTATAAAAATAGGAAGGAGTAAGGTCTATGTAAACAGTGTCACTATGACACAATCTACTGCCAGGAAAAAGGAACATTCTGTGTCTGGGCTTGGTTTGTGCTTCCAAGTATTCCACTTTATCCGTTATGACTTTTAGGTTCTCACAGGTTTCATAAACGCCCTCCCTTGTGCCTTTAATTTGGGTTGACTGCTCACCCATGGTAACTTTAATCACATCGACCTCTCGCTGGGTAAACTGCAGACTCAATTTTATTTCCTGTATCACTCTGGTCATTTTGTCGAATCTCTTGTTGGTCGTCTCCATAAGTATTTGCACAAATCCTTTGAAGCTTTCGTTGAGCTGAGTGAGCAGGGCCGTGTACATCCTTTCATGAACCCAGAGAAGCGTGTGATGTGTGTTAACTGTTAAACCCATTTGCAGTAAGCGTTAACACACCTTAAATATTTGTGCATGAATCACCAATGCTGTTAAAGTTTTTCAGACACTGGAGGCAGGGGAAACCTCTTACATACTGAACTGATATTGTTGGAAATCCCCCAGCACCTTGGATACTTCATCCTCTTGATTCTGTTTTTAGTTACGAGAGATAGGTTTGATGTTTCAAGACTACACTAATCAATATCTCTATATTAGCAAAAAATCCAAATGACTAAATGTAATGCTAGTTCTGAAGCTACAGTATAGTTACTATAGTTGGTTAAAGTTACAAAGGTGACTGTCACACTGCATGTTGGTGTGGTGGGTAGCACAGTAACCTCGCCACAAGAACATCCTAGTTTGAAAATTTGTCCAGGGCCTTTCTGCTCTAAGATCTGCATCCCACGTTCCATTATAGTTATCTATGAATGCGGTGTTTTTTACTTTTATTTTACCAGGAAGTCCCATTGAGATCATGATCTCTTTTTCAAGGGAGACCTGGCCAAGATGGCAGCCAAATTATTATTAACAATCAACACATATACACAACATACCAACACAATATACAAAAATTTCATTCATAGGTGCATAGTAGGAAAATTTGGATTTGCCTCCCACTTCTTTTTAGTTATAACTGCTATGATATTTCACTAGGGACCTGCCCTCACGAAACATGAATGAATAAACTATAAACATATTGAATGCTTGTGTATACTTGGTTGCTTGTGCGCTTGATGGTTCTGTGGAAGGCTTAGGAGGTCCATGCCGTTCTCAGACACTGGCAGACCCCCTGCAGGGATGGAAGAATAGAAGGAAAAAAGATAAGAATAAAAGGTGTGGGTATCACGTGGGCTGGTAGGTAATGAAAAGCGGAAGTGGAAGTATGAAGATTTGAGTGGGATAAATATTGTGAAAATGGAAAAAGGCATAGTTTGGGTCAGGTTCCACAATGAATGTTAGGTGGTGCTACATAGCCACTCCTTCTAGGGTTAATAAAATCCTATCCTGAAAACGATGCAATGCGTGACACCACGAGTGACTCTCCAGCTATGTGAATAGGAACAACACACAAACCTGACACACCCTGCAGTTTTCAGTGCTAACAAAGGTTGAGATATAGTCATTTGAATGCATCTACATAGTATAGCAGTGCACTGTCTAAATGTGCATTAGATAGTTTTTGTTTAAAGTGAAACATCTGAACAGTTTATGGATGGAATGCCATGAAATTCAGTTCAGATATGGGGAAGAGTGAGTTCCCCTAAGGATGAACTGTTAGCACTTTGATAATCCTCTGCTTTTGACCTGGCGCGGCGCCATCTAGCGGTGGAAGAAGTACTCAGATCCCTTAAAGTAAGACCTGCCTGAGGATTATTAGGTTCCTGCGGATGTCTGCATGCTACCAAGTCAAGGTAAAGAAACAGGTGTATGTTAACCAAATATAGAAATCTAAAGATCCGGTGGAGGAATTGATGGTCCACTATTCAACCTGGGCAAAGTTAAAGTGTGCTGTAGCATAGATTTTGAAGCTAAAAGGTTTGCTTAAGAAACTGGTTGCGTACTGAAAGACTTTAACCACTTCCAGTGAGAAAGGCCGAAGGCCACAGTGTAAGGAAATAGTCACAGGATCGTCTTTGTCCTGTACAGAGATAACTGAAGCACAAAATGAGATCATAAAGTACTGTCAAAGACAACATTTCAAGGAAGACCTCTCAATGCTTGAGAAACACCAGATGGTGAAGAAGAATAGCTCGCTGTATAAGTTGACTCCAATACTTCAAGATGGAGTCATATTAGTTAGTTTCCAATATTATCAGGTCACCAATTTTAATTTGTCCAGTGCATGTTTATTGGGCAGTCATGCCTGAAGACACAAAACAGTAAGCTATTTTGCCAAAACATTCTCACATCACAGAACTCGTGCTGAGACATATTCATGAGGATACCGCTCACTCTGGGAGAAATCACATGCTGGCTCAACTGCGTCAGAGGTTCTGAATCCCTGGAGCGAATGGAGCCATCAGAAGATTTCTAAGTAAATGCATTACATGTTAAAGGCTGCACGAAACCCCTGGCATACAACTTACGGCAGACCTACCAAAATGCAGAGTCCTGCCTGATGACCCTCCATTCACAAGAGTAGGTGTTGACTATTTTGGTCCGTTCATGGTCAAAAGAGGAAGAGGGCAGGTGAAAAGATATGGTGCCATTTTCACCGATAAACATTTATATGTTCCATCACAGTGTCGTACAATTATGCATAGATGTACAACTGTAACAGTGTTAAATTGCTTTATGTAACATGTTTCACAGTTAAACAGCAAACATTAACCTTTAAACCAGTTTTGGTTTAAAGTGACACATCTGAACACGGACAAAACGAAGGAGATGTTAGTGGACATGAGGAGGGAGAGGAGAACTCCTCAGCCACTGTTCATCCAGGGGCTCGAAGTGGAGAGGGTGCCACCAACCCCTAGCACGGACTGTTCATACCCCTGCCCTCCGGTCAGAGGCTCAGAAGCGTGAAATGCAGGACCTCTAGACTGAAAAACTCTTTCTTTCCGACTGCCATCAGACTCCTAAACAGCTGACTCTGGATCTACCTCATGTAATTCCATCTGTACTGTTTACATACTCATTTTGTACATGCATAATTGCACACTCACTGCTGAGTATTTACACTCCACGGCTCCCACGTAGCATATATTCTCTCTGCATTATATTGTGTTCTTATTGCATTTTTATTTGCTCCCTTCACTTGCTGCTTTAAAGTGCCTTAGATATGTGATTTTACTGCCTATTTAGATTTGTGTTATTGCTCATCTACTCTTGTTTTATGTGGCATTCATGTAGACGGCAAAGTAAGAATTTCATTGTACAGGGAAACATGTTTCATAACTGTGCATGTGACAAATAAACATAAACACACTTTGAACAGCTTTTGGATGGAATGCCATGTACCTGTGTGATCTTTTTGTCACTAGAGGGCAGACTTTCTACACAAATTTCTTTCCCTGCCTCTCAGTGATGTGACAGCTATTAAAGATGTCCTCCATTAGACATAGATGAGGAGCCTGAACTCATGAACATTTAGGTTCCTCACCTGCATGTAAATGTTTGAAAAAAAATCCCTTACATGTTTAGGAGATGGGCTGCTCTCTTCTTCATACTGTAACCCCAGTGGGTCTGTGAGCAAGATAAAGTATTTATGTTAGGGCAGAAATGCAAATATTTTCAATGAAGAAAATGTATTAAAGGCAAGAAGCTCAGTAGTCGCTCACTTATTCAAACTTTTTAATTCTGTAACTAATGTTGCAGTGTTGGTTACTGAGGTGGAAGTAGAGTTTTATTTCTAGCACCAAGATTTTGAGGTATTGCATTTTCAGCTATGTAAATATTTTTTTATCATTTGTGGCCATTGTCTCTACAACTACATTTTTTTTAGAAACCAAGTAGCGACAGATACAGATTTTGTATTGTTTAATGCAGCATGCGCACTGCACAACCAATAAGGATGTATACACTACAGAAGAAGCAGAACCTGGGAAATGAGGTCTTTGATAAGCACCACTCGCGTATCATTCATTTGAGCAGTAATACACAACAGATTACTGAAGTGTCTGTGTGTGATAATAAAAGCAAATAATTTTGCAAGAAATTTATTCTTAATGTTTGTGCAATTTCTTGAAGGAATACTTGAAAATGTAAACATGTTAATGTATTATTGATTGCCCAAAAGATGTTATCCAGTCCTGAAAATAACTACATGTTAGATTCATAAGTCTGGCTTTAAACTATTGTCAGGTGTTAAAGCTTTATTTATTTATTGTCATTGTAACAAGTACAACAAAATAATGTTTGGGGCCCCGGACTGCTGCGTGCATACACACCATCATGGGCAACCGGGGCTTCAGTGTCTTGCCCAAGGACACTTGTGTGGACTGCAGGCACTGAGATTTGAACCTTCAACCTTCCGGTTGGGAGATGACTGCTCTACCCACCACACCACTCCAAGGCGTTAATATGACACATGAAACAAAGATTTTGCTATAATCATTCCTCTGAATATACAATGTGTTTGTATAAAACACAAAATGTGGATTTTGTCCCCTATCTCTTCCAGTGAATGCACAATAGGAAAAGGATCATTTAGTGTCCAGTATGACCAGGAGGAATGATTACAGAAAGAAAAATGTTTTAGCATTCATGTGGGTACCTGACAATAGTTTTATGACAGACTTGAGAAATCCTTCAACTTATAAACAACTAACTATGGCAAACTACTTGTGGAAGAATTGCTCTAAATAATTTGATCCCCAGTATTATGTAAATATGAAGACATCCCTCCAGGCTTAGTTTGATGGAATGAGGTCAGGGTCAATTTTCTGTCTTTTACATTTATAGACTTGTGGCACATAGGGCATCTTTTTCCACTGAAAGAAAGGTTAATGGCCAGAGGTGAGACAAGACTATGTCCTCCATACAACTGACCTGGAGATCTATGCTACAGTTATCAATGACCATGTAGTGATAACATTTCTAAATCTGATTGCACCATCTGAAAAAAATAGAATCACTGTCGACCGGCCTGCTATCACATAATACTTAGATTTGTTCATAAATGATTCTACAAATTATTAATTCTATCAAACCACTGACTTCAAACAAAGTCAATCTCTATTCCTGAGAGTATCCATTTAAGAGAGTGCTGTAAACTTACTAGACTCATTTACTGCTGTGATGCTTTGTTACTGTATTTGTGGTCAGAGGGCATTACTTTAACTGCTGGGGGCTGTCTGGGAACTAGCCTCCAGACAGTTAACCTTGACCACATTTTCCAACATTCCAAATGGACCCTTTAATGACAACCCAGTGTAATGACTGACTTCTCTTTGGAAGGAATGTACTATGAACATACACCGCCGCCTTTTGGTATTTTTTTATTTTTATTTTAACTCCATGTATATTTTCTTAATAAAATATGATTTAAGTGAATGATCTAATTCCTGCCCACTGTCTATGTGCAATAAATAGACTTGGCTCAACGTTTTCAGTCTGCAGTTTATATGAACTTGCAGCAAATTTTATCCTGTGAAAACAAGTGATTCATATTGTGATTTAAGTATGTAGGGCAGGGGAGGAAGTGTACTGACATTCCTGTGTGGAGGAAACAATTAGACATGTTATGACATCAGTACTGACAGATCTGCATGGTTTTGGTACAAGGTAGAAATCACTAAGAGCAAAGGTTATACAGTAGTAAACATTAATTGTGCTGTTTTCTCTACATGGCAACCAGCCTGTCTTTATGACCTGATAGAAACTAAAATCTCATTAATCAATTGGTCACATTTACCCTAAAGGCAGGTTCAGCAAGCATGTAGACTTAAAACTACATCAGATGTCTACAATATCTTCAATAAATATTATGTTGATTAATAAATAATAAAGAAGTCACTGAAGTAACTGTAAGTATATACTGTAAGTATATTGTTAAATTGTGTCTTCTTCTAGCATTATGTCCTGGTATGATTACCTGTTTTAATGAAAAACATATACAAAAACATATTTATCTGCCTTAATCACAACATTCTTTTCTTTATAAGAAAACTATTGTACTTTTTTGACATAAATCACAGAGCTTTCAAGTTCTCAGGGTGGTAAACCACTGGAAACATTTCTAATGTAGCAAAAATGAAGCACTGTGACAAGCATTTTATGAATAACACTTTTGATGTCAAGCTATAAGTGCTGAAATACTCAGGGCGTTGTTTCAACCTGACAACTGAGATTTTATAGCTGCTGTGCACTAAGAGACGCATTACAGCAGCCACTAACTGTCAGTAATTTCAGACAGGAGGTTTCATAATTGTTGTGTCAACAGGCTCTCTGGTTTCTCCTTTTGCCTTTAACACATTAGACAAGATGTCTGATCCAGATACTCTCAACATGTCACCAAAACTGTTTCATCCAAGTGTGTTTCAGTGACACATGTTGACATGATCGCAGCAGTTCATACTTGTTTTTTTTTTTTTTTTGGATTTGTTCATGTCTTACTTTATTTGTTCACTACAGAAAAAGTGTGACATCATTTCCTTCACTGATGGCTAAATGATACAGGCAGCGTTCAGTGCTGCTCACAGATGATACCTGAACACAGGTCTGCTGAGCAGCTTCCTGTTCTAAGATGACAACAGCCACAGAGCCCAGTGCACCAGAGAAAACTGCCTGACCCCCAGGATTTCTCACAAACCATATTTGTACTGAGAATATGTCTGATTAGTAACTGAGTGGCTATATTTAATCAAGTGCTGTACTTAAGTACAATTTTGAGGTACTTGTACATTACTCTCCTTTTCTAGTACATTGTGTTTTACTGTACTTCAGTACATCCATCTATCATCTATACCACTTATCCCAAATAAGGTCACGGGGGCTGGAGCCAATCCCAAATGACACTGGGCTAAAGCTCAGGTCCACCCTGGGCACATCATCAGTCTATCACAGGGCTGACACTCAGACTGGTGACTTAGAGTTGCCAGTCAACCTAAGCTGCATGTCTGTGGACTGTGGGAGGAAGCTGGAGTACCCAGAGAGAACCCACACAGGCACAGGGAGAACATGTTAATAACTCTACACAGAAAGGCCTGGGCCGATCCAGGCTCAAACCTGGAACCTTCTTGCTGTGAGGTGACAGCACTAGTCACTGTTTCACTATAACGCCCTGCTTCACTACATCTCAGAGACAAAGAGTGTACTTTGTGCTCCACTACCTTTATTTGCAGCAACAGTTACTAGCTACTTTCCAAATTAAGATTTTACTTCCAAAAAATATAATCAACTTATAAAATACTACGCACTGTTATGGGTTCAAGTACCCAGCATTATAGAAAATAACACATTTCAACCAGCTGTGACAAACTGCTGGCTACATGTTAATGTACTGGTAGCAATAGGCCCATAACAGAATATACAGTATACCATAATACTACTCTCTAGAAGAGTCATCCTGCTCAACAGGTAGTATTACTTTTGATAGTTTAATTACATTTTCCTCACACTTTGTACTTTTACTTAAATAAAAAATACAAGTACTTCCCCCTTTGATGAGTTTCATTATCTATGCACCAAATCAACCATTATACTACTGAAGTAAGCATGAGTAGTACTGTATATACTGTAATTTGCAAATAATCAGAAAGATTGGATCATGCTCTCCAGTAAAGTGCCAAATAACATAACTGCCATGCGATGACCACAGATTGGCAGTGTTCATTTGATAACACTGGTTTTATAGATATTAATAATTCCTAACTGCAAACCTTTTCTTGACTGGAGGCTTTTTATTGAGGTGAGAAAATTCCATGACTGACACCAAAAACATGCATTAACATACCATGGCAGAGCCAAGGTTAGCAAACCTGGACCTTACTCACTTATTACCCCTAACTATCCCTTTGGAAATATACATCTATAACATTTGGCATACAGACCTCTAATAACAAACGGCTAACAACCACTCATTATGGGGACTCAAGCATGCGATTTACAAATCTTAGGATCAGCAGTGTTGGACAGGTTCCCCTTGCTTTAAAATGGTTATTCCATCAAGGGCATGGCGGGCTGCATGATAAAATCTTGTGATTTATTCCCAGTGACTGATAATTACTGGTATCTTGTCACCTGTCAGAAATGAATGGACAGGGAGAGACTGAGGCTGTAGTCATCATGCTTTTTACACTACAGCAGTAAGTCTGACATGTTTGCGATGCCATAAATCACAGCTTGTGATAAAGTCTACTCCTTGAAGCAGAGCGGTGAGGGCTGAACATATAAAATTATTGTAGCTAGAAAGGTATGCAGCAGATAAGCAGGTTTATTTAAAGGGTGTGTTAAGTAAAGACGTTAGTTTACAACTTTGCAAAAATTGACCATCAGTTAAGCACAAAACAAGAAAGACAACAACGAGTAAAATGCTTAAACATTATTATTGCAGTTTATTTGTGCAATGTGTCTGTGCAGCTTTAATCACAGACAGTACACAGTGCTATGCGAATTAGTGAGCATTGTGTTTTTGCAGATTTTGTTGCACTACACAGTGATTTCAAGATTTTCTACTATATATGTAAGCCCGAAAAATGATTTGTATGAAGTACACATCTTGTGTCATCACTGCTCAATTTATGAGTGAGAAATACATGACCCAAACAAACTGTATATTGCCATATTCAGAACTAGTACTACCATTCCAAATTGCAGTAATTCAGCCTTTTTAACTTAATAAACATCCAGAGAGAGATAGAGATGCTACAGAACCAATCTTAATGGGTTCATTTGTGTTTGTAAGTTCACAAAACATATGTTCATGTCTGACTTATGAATGACTGGAGGGTCCAGACTGTCAGGTTTTAAAGAAATAAAGTCTCAGTTTCTACTCAAATTGCATAGGGTATTATTAAAGGGGAGTGGAGAATATTCCACATATCTAGGAAATAACTAAAATATGTTTATTTTGCACTACATCTGTAGCAATATACAACATGCAAAACCTCAGGAAATATCTAAACTGTTGCATTAGTCTTCAATGACTGTATATGTGGGAGTATTAAATTGAAAAACTTTATAATGAGTGAATAGTTCAAGTCTCCTCTGATCTCGAGGGCACAATCATAGGAAGACTACATTGAATCTTTCCACATCAAATAAATTATTTGCCTTTAGAGCTAAAGCTCTGGGCCATAACTGTTTTAAAGGTTGGTGTCTCAGAGCAGCAACACTTCCAATAAAAAGATGCGGGCAGGAAGGAAGCAATGCCTCTCAACGACCCCCAGTTCAGTGGCTTAGGCCCTACCCTTTAGCTACCTGACCAGTAGCCCACCGTAGCTAAAGGTCAGTGCAGTCACCTTTCACTGTGTCTGGTATGTGTATAGTGCTGGGTAAACCATCGAGTATTGAAAAATGTCAGGTAACAAAAAATCCTTTTCTACATTTTTATTTATTTATGTTAATGTTAACAGAACTTAAGGTTGTGGTGAATATGTTTACTTTTTTGTTATGAAGCTTCTTTGAAAAAGCAGTTGGATTGGAAAATAAAACGAATAACTCAGCAGCAATTGTAGGTTCTAATTGTAAAATATTTGCCCTTGTTTTTTCTCTCTCTTTGAAGTTGAGGGCTTGCTCTGCTCTTGTCCTCAGGTGCTGACCCTGACTGATTTATGGGGATGGTTTCCAAGGAAGCTACTCTAAATTACATGGCCCTTCAACCTGAGCAGAGAGGGACAGAGAGAGAGAGGGAGAGAGAATCGCCACTCTAGAGACAACTAATTGCAAGGACGAATGTGACCTGAGCCAGATAAGAAGGCTCCTCTCTTCCCTGACCTGAAAAAAAGGGGAAATGTGTATAATAGATTAGACCACTTGGATAAATGTGCAATTTGTCACAAATGTTCCTGAGACTAATATTCATTGAACACCTAGTTGAAGTGCATTCCTTCATTGCTATGCAGAAAATGAAATAATTGTTTTGGTGGCTATTCAGTGACATCAGAGTGCTGTTATTTGTAGTTAAATAAATTACAATTTTAGAAAATGGACCATTTGACTAGCATCAGTTTGCTTTTTAAAACTCTACAGTTTCATGGAAAGTCTTAAGTAACAATACACCTAATTGGAGTTAGGCATTATATGAGCATTAATCTCCAACAATTCTACTGAATCAAATTCTCAATAAAGGCGTTAAAGGAAGTGTGAAGTCACTAGATTGTATATTTTTCTTTTGTTTAAGATTGATATGAGGTGTTGGCATGGCTCCGCAAGCTCCTGTAAGGGATGCCAGGAAGAGTCAGAGTAGGAGGAGGAGGTGACAGTGCCATTTGCCTGGAGGGCGCCCATAAACCAGGAGAGGTAGAGAGAGTGCACCATTCCTCACAGGTGACTATACCATGTGACTTCACGAGCTTTAAAAAGCAGGCCAACCTGTCTTGTTGCAGTACAAGTAATCACAAGACACCAGAGGAATCAGAGGAGGAGAATACCAGGGCTGCCCGCACAGCAGCGAATACCGACGGCCCCACAAAACCAAGACAAGGATCACTTGCAGTCTGCGAACACAGCAGACCAAATTTAAACACAGACCTTCGCTACACCTATGATACACAGCTCACCTACTTTCAACATTATTGACACAATGAGCTGCAGCAGTGTTGCAGGTTCAGAGTTCTCTGAGGAAGAGCTGGAGCTGGGAATGCTGGGCCAAGGGGAGGATGATGGAAATCCAAAGGCATCTTTCCGAAACAGCGAGAGCTCAGCCAGCAGCCCGAGCGACCCAGAGGAGGGCCAGACCAAGAAGCGCAATCGACCTGTCCGCTCAAAAGCTAGAAGAATAGCTGCCAATGTTCGCGAGCGGAAACGCATCGTGGACTATAACCAGGCCTTCAATGCCCTGCGTGTTGCTCTGAACCATGACCTCAGCGGCAAACGGCTCTCTAAGATCGCCACACTGCAGAGGGCCATCAATCGTATCTCTGCTCTCTCAGTATTTCTTAGCTCCAACCCTCCCAGCAAGCCCTGCACTCACCGGGAGTGCAACAGGGCATCTGTGGGGTCAGCTGCCATGCCATCTTCTATACTTGAACAGACCAGGGTAGTAGTTCCTCGTCTGGAGCATCAGAGCTACATCGCCTGGCAGGCATCCATCTCTCACCAGATGCAGCCGCAACAGGGCCCTCATGTGCACAGGATGCCCACAAAGCCACACATCTTCATAGAGAGCACTGTGTCATCATGTCCCCCATCACCACATTACCCTTGTTATCCCACTGAGGGACAGCTTTATGCCTCACATGAACACTGCAGCGGCTCCCACGACCATCTGCCCAGTCCTCTGCGATACCCTCAGATGGGTGAGGGGTTGGGGTACCAGCCAGGGCTGTGGGCCTCCTGCACTCAGGGATACATGGACACTTTTGTCAAGCTGTCTCCAGCTGGGGGGCTTCCATGGCAGGTGAGCTACCGGCAGGAGCCAGAGCATAGCCACTCTCTGTGCTCTGACATACATCCACCACTGTGAGCCCTGAAGACTGCTGCTAATGGACTGGTGAGCAATCTAAGGGAGAAAACCACTGTGAGGGTTTTGTGCTTGTGCTGTTTCCAATCAGCTCAATATTACAACAACACTCTTACTGAAGAGCAGAGTCATCTAAGTGTCACTAACAAATACAAATACAAATAAAATGCAGTGGCAGTCTAGACTGCAGAATGCTATCAATACTTGAAAATGTATATTGATCTATCTGTTGAGTTAATTTAACCACAAAGTGAGTGATTGAGTTGTTACTGAAACTTGTCATCTGTTGGGCTTCTGCATAAGCTAACTCACCAATTTTAAAAAAGATATTCAAAAACATTAACAGTCAGTTGAGTAACACCATAAAAATCAATAAGCTGACTAATCAACAAAGCTGGGACAGTCTACACAGGTTTTATATTTAACTTGCTCTTACAGTATGTTTTTGTTTTGAGTAGTGCAACGTGCATCTGTAAGATCTGAAGCAGAATTTCAACTTAATTTAGTGTTTTTTTTTCTGTATTGCATAAAAAGTCATGGCTGCTTATTAAATTGTAAAGACTTTGTACATCCCATTCTAAACAACAAAATTAAATGCTAAAATGACATGGCTCCTGTAATGTTTCCTTTCATGACATAAATGTTGACTTTAAATGTTGATTTATTTGGTTCTCGGGGCTTCCTTATTATTCTAACAAAACCCTTTGCTCCATAAATGTGTGTGCTTAAGTGTGAGCATGCACACCTATGTGTGCATGTGTGTCTGTGTGTGTTTGATTATGGCCTAGGGTTGGTAGCCTCTACCATTCCAAAATGATGGAGGTCCGTCACTCAGTTGACAAATTTTCTTACAAGTCCATTCTTGTCATTTTCCTGGGAGAAGAAAAGTCAAGGTCCTATTTACACAGCAAAATAAAAGTATGGGCCAACAGTGACAGTGCTTTCGCTATGTGAGCCTAAAAATCGATAAGTAATGCATGAGAAGTGTATCTTACAAGGAATTCTTTCATGGACTATTTGCTTTCTGGATAGTACTGTGCAGTACACTTTTTGTTAAAACAATGGCTCTACAATAACAGCAAGTTAAATTATTACTACTGGTAAGTCAGCTCGTCTTTGTGCACATCAAGGAGAGTAAATTCTAACCATAATCTCTCCTCCTGGCTCCATCAATTCATGTTAGTCAACAACAGGTATCCTTCACCTACTGAGCAGCAGCTCATGGAAAACAGCTTAATTATTAGACTATGGGAGAGAGCCCACCGACAGATTTATGTGGGTTCAGGAAGGAAGACCGTGCCCCGTCATCAGTATGGCGAAATCCCCTTTCTGGCAGCACTGGCCCGCAGGTGGAATTGAGTGCGTGAGATTTTTTTGAACATCCTGGAGGTCTCCCAACAAAGGTCTTAAGATGCTCCTGAAAAGAGCTGGCCAGGGGAGAAATAATGTAGGCTTAGTGGAGAAATTAATGGTGTGGTACAGAAACAAATAGCAGGCAGGAAGGGAAGAGAATATGGATAAAGAGATGGAGTGAAATAATAAGAAGAGCAGGATATAGGTGGCAAGAAAACAGAGGTGAGTGACTACACTTTGAGCCTGTCATGTACCTTCTGCACAGACATGAATCACTGGAAAGCCTTGACTCACCAGTGAGAGACAAGTGAGGCTGACAGCACTCGGTGACGGTATGTCTCTTTCTCCTCCCTTTCTGGCACAAAAGCAGATCTCCACTCATGACAGTGCCAGTTTATCTACTTGTCTTGGGCTTCAAAAGACTCCATAGTGAAAGTGGGCTGATGGTACTATACAAAGACTAAAGTGGCTTGTGACTGGTTTATTTCAAAGGCAGACAACATCAGGTCACTAAGAGTGCAAAAAGCCTGGCTTTTTGTTACAGTACTGTTTGCACCAGCTGCCAAAGAATGGCTTTACTGGATGCTTTGTAGTATTTTCATTATTTGTTTACTTATGGATTTGCTAACAAAATTGACAAACACAACAAAAATCACCAACAGAAACATTTAATTAGAACTGTATGTCAGATATAGTGATTTCATCACAGTTCAGATTTGTGTTTAAAAAGTGACACATTTATACATTTATAAATATGTTATGACTATCTTTCTGGTTGTGGGCTGCTGGTCAGACCTACAGCAGCAAGACATCACCCCAGGCTTCACCTGGGATCGTGACAGGCACTGTTCACTGATTAGTAAGGAAAATAACCATCAGAGTCACTGATACTGAAAATATTTGTTGGTTGCAGTCCTACTGTGAAATGCATTATCCAGATCATATGTAGGCTATTTACCAAACCCAGTTCAGGAGAAAGTATTTGGTAGTGAGAATCCCACAGCTTTGTCTAATGCCTTAAAAGGGCAACTTCCTCATGTTGAATTGTGAGTTATGTATTTCTTTCTCCGACATATGAGCCTGTGAGTGATGCATATTTTCTTGAGACTGTTCTGCCTCCTTGACACCCTCCACTGCCAAGCTGATGGAAAAGAAAACAAGCATCATTGAGAAATGATGCCAAGACACAAGGGTGGGTTTGTTTGATATATGGGGGTGAATTAGCCTTCAAAGTGCCCAGCCCCCTGCTCCCCATGTACTGTACACACACACTATGCTGATATGACATCATTTATGAGGTGAAGGAAGTGAAGGTGCCAGTGGACATGATGAAACAGGCTTAGTTTGTTCACATAACACGCACAAACACATCGTATCTTAACTGTGTGAGACACACAACTGTAGCAGGGTCTGTTAAGGTACCTGCTACTTTGAAAAACTATGCTTAGAAGAAAATCCTTTTAAACTGCTCAATTATAGCAGCATATACTGTATAAAGCAAATAAATAAAAATGTTTTCAGCTGAAAAGCGATTAACATTATCAAAAGACATCTCTGAAAATAATGCCTTTTACAACATAAATATATTGATCACGGTAAATCATTTAGTTGGAACAGTTTCCAAAGTTTCTTGGGGGATTTTTGCTTTTGACTCACTACACAATTTTATGTTCTGACATGCCAGTGAATGACATTCACATAGTAAACTTTACAAGTAGAAATAAAAACCATTGGAAACATTCCCAACTATACTTTGCGAAACATTTACACAGAGTTACAGCTTAGGGTTACAAACTGTAGCATCTTAGTGTCTTTATTTTTTCGATAAGTTGTTGCATGAGTAGGACCTACAATGTTTCTTTTTACATTCTTAGAGGCTTTCTCCTTTATGCTGGAGTCAAATTGTATTGCATTATTATGTCAGGTTTCTTTTCTTGTTAAATATTGACTCTTGCCCCACTCATTCATGAAGTGGTACCTCTGGCCTTTTGTCTTGACTAATGCACAAGCTGTAGCTTGTTTTATCGATTTGTTTGGATTCACAGAGCAGTAAGCAGTTTCACTACTGAACACTAGATGGAGGCAATATAATACAGCTCTGCTGTAGGTTCAGCAATGAAAGGATCCAGGGTCTGGTTTTCACAGATAGTCAGTAAATAACCAGTGGCAGGAAAAACTCAAACAACAGGTACAGCGTATTTCACATTGCATAAGAAAGACCTCACAGTTTTGCAGGTGAGTTAAGACCTTGTTGGATGATACAAAACCATGTGTGAGGATGTCTATTATCTAATTTTGATTTGTTTCAAGGGTTTTTAGGGTTTTGTTACCACAGATTCCTCATGGAAGCAAGTTCTTAACAGTTCTTTGAATTAGGAATGGTTGTCCCCTATATAATTTTCCTTTTCTCACAAACTGAAGACATTTTAGTTTTAATTTTCAACTGAAGATGGATTACAAGAACAAATGATGTCAGATGAGGTAAAATAAAACTTAAATGCAAAGCCAGGTCACAGTTATAATGGAGTATTTCACCAGGGACAACACATCCATAATAATAATAATAAGGGATTTGTAATTACACAAATAACATTAATTACACAAAAATTCCATCAAAATGCCCTTGCAACTTATTTTTAACCTGCATAACATCAAGGTCTCAGTACTTACAAAAATTATTTTGTTCTTTTACTTGTGCAAGGTCTGTGTGAGAATCTGGACTCTCGGTCACTGGTTTTAAAAAACTCAGACTTCATATTCATTTTCTTTATGTCTAGCACCATCCCTGTCAGGACAGAAAGACAAATGCTTGACAACAGGAACTATCACAGTTTAATTGGAACAATTGGTCACCACAGTGCTGCTTGATCAGCCAATCAAAAGTCTGTGGAGTGAGGAAGGCCAGTCCACAATCTGAGAGAGTGCAGCTGACACTAATACCCATTGGATCTGATCCTGGATAGTTTAGTTCTCTCCATTTTCCTATCTACCAGTACTCCTGCTAATAACACTAGAGCCCACCTGATGCCACATCACTACTGTGGGCCAAACTAATTGCTCTATTTCTCCATGACATTGTGGAGTAAACAGTGCTATCTATGCATTCTGGGTTTTTTTTAATGAGCTTGACAGAAGTAAGACCAAACCTGGTAGAGAGTAAGTGTGTGTATGTTTCCGCCCACAAACATTGTTGAGGACAATGATGGGCAGTGCCTTATCTGATGGCTCAAGTGCAAGTTCAGAATCAAAGAAAGCCTGTGAAGTTACAGACATGATAGCATTAGTCCATGCATTATTGTAGCTACTATTAGCTTAAATCCATATTTGTTTAGAGTTCTAGGCAGTTTGTAATTATATACTGACAATGTTCAGTTTGAAATATTAGAGTTTATTTAAGGTACCTCACATTTTATGTTATAGTATACTGAAGACAACACTAACACCATTAAGCTGTTCTTTTTGCATAGTGCATAGCCACAATGGCTAGTTGACAACAGTAGCATTAGGATTAACTAGCTAACTACATTAGAGGCTGTTAATTTACACTCTATTGGCCATTTTCAGAAGATGGCTTAGTTAAAGTGTCAGCTGTCAATTGAATACCACTGTAGCTACATACCATACAGAAAACAACAGTATAACGGTCATGCTAGCAGAATATCCAGCATTATCATCACTAATAGTGAAGTTCCTTAAATACAATCTGTACATCATACCCTCTCTGTCTTACTACTGTCATTTTGCCAGCATGCCCCCTAAAAAAAATCCAGAACACACTGTTCACTCCCTGACGTCATTTTTAAACAGGGCAGTTATTGAGCTGTTTTGTTAAAACCTGCATCTTAGATTTACTGCAGAGGGCTACAGAGTTTGTCTTGGTTGCAATTACAGCTGTTGCTCCATGTGCATTTTGGGAGATTTCATGCTAAATGCTGCTCATGGAATTTCTTTAACAATAGGGAGAACAAACCAACTTCTAGCTGTGAGGAGATGACCAACCTTTTTTGTGTGGGTCTCCTCTGAGGATTTTTCCTACAATCTAAAGACCTGCCAGTCAGTTAGTTCATTATCTACACTGCTTATCCTGAAGTGGGTTGCAGGGGGGCTGGAGCCAATCCCCTGGGCAAGAGGCGGGATACACCCAGGACAGGTCGTCAGTCTGGCTGATGTTTAGACACAGACAACCACACGCACCCACATCACTCCTATGGGAAATTTAGAATCGCCAATCAATCTAAGCTGTGTGTCTTTGGGAGGAAGCCGGCGCACCCGGAGACAACCCACGCAGGCACAGAGAGAACATGCAAACAACACAAAGAAAGGACCAGGGTTGGCCTGGGCTCGGAACTGGAACCTTCTTGCTGTGAGGTGACAGCGCTAATCACTGCACCATCATGCCCTAACAAACATAGATATATACATAACTTGGCAGTTTGTCTCCCCCTACAGTTGCTAGGTGTAATTGAGTTGTACCAAACTGCAGTAAATATTAATTGCTCTTTCACCTCTCCTCTCATTGACACCAGTACATGTGCATTAGTTTATAAGATGAAGCTGTTACTGAACTGTCAAAGACAAAAAAAGAATGGTAAAGTAATATTACAGGATTTGATATTTATTTATTGTGACATTGAAGATGATCAGTCATAACAAAGAGAACAACAAATAATGGCAGTTTCTTTTAGTTTTACTGAAATGCTGCTTGTATTTTCAGATAGTTTACTAAGCATTTAAATGTAGATGTGTGTAACAGAATGAAACTTTGTCTGCAAAATGATATAGAGTCATTGCACATAAATGGGCAGTGTAACATATACAAGCTAACTGAGATGGGTTTGTAAGACTGTAAACTTTAAAGGCTTATTTGGCATGGCAGTGTCAAAGACTGACCAAACTTTCTGGTGTCAGATGAATTTATTTAAGCATAAGCATTAGTTAAGCATAAGTTTTATTGGCAAGCCTTATTAAAAATACAAGGAATTTTACTTCAGCCCAATGGCCCTTGATGTGCACAGCAATAAAAACAAAATAAATGCTAAATATATACAAGTTAAAAGAGCAAACCTAGACTCAGTTCAAGAGCCCGGGGGAAGAAACTGTCCCTGTGTCTGGTTGTCTTGGCGTACAGTGACCTGTAGCGCCATCCAGAGGGGAGGAGTTCAAGCAGTTTGCGCCCAGGATGTTAGTGGTCTGCAGAAATCCTCTCTGACCTCCTTTTGACCCATGAGGTGTACAGGTCCTCCATGGAGGGCAGGCTGCCACCGATGATTTTCTCCGCAGTCCTGAGTGTCTGCTGGAGTTTATTCCTGTCTTTTTTGGTTGCCGAGCCAAACCAGACATTGATGGAGGTGCAGGGAACAAACTCGATGATTCCCCTATAGAACTGAATCAGCAGGTCCTGAGGTAGGTTGACCTACCTGAGCTGATGCAGGAAGTACATCCTCTGCAGGGCCTTTTTAATGATGGCGCTGATGTTGGATGTCCATTTCAAGTCCTGAGAGATTGTGGAGCCCAGGAACATATAGGACTCCAAAACTGAAACAGTGCTGCTGAGTATAGTGAGCGGCGATAGGATGGGGGAGCTCCTCCTGAAATCCACTATCATTACCACTGTCTGTTCAGCTCCAGGTTGTTACGAACCACAGTGCCAGCTGTTTAGCCTCCCATCTGTAGGGTGACTTGTGACCATCTTGGATAAAGCCAATGACTGTGGTGTCGTCTGCAAACTTCAGGATTTTTACAGAGGGGTGTCCTGAGGTGCATTCATTGGTGAAGAGGGCGAACAACAGCAGGGAGAGCACACATCTCTGGGGAGCACCTGTGCTGGATGTGATTTTCCCCAGCCTCACCTGCTGACTCCTGTTCGTCAGAAAGCTGGTAATCCACGGACAGGTGAGGGCACGTACAATGAGCCGGGTTAGCTTGGAGTAGATGATGTCTGGGATGATGGTGTTAAATGTTGAACTGTAGTCCACAAAGAGGGCCCGAGCATAGGTCCCTGGGGAGTCTAGATGTTGCAAGATGTAATGCAGTGGCATAATGACGGCATCATCCATTGACCTATTTACTTAGTAGGGAAACTGCAGGGAATCCAGCCCGAGGGTCTGTGATGGCCCTCAGGTGGGCCAACACCAGTCTCTCAAAGGACTTCATAACTACAGATGTCAGGGCAACAGGTCTGTAGTTATTCAGTTCACTGATGGAGGGTTTCTTGGGAACTGGGATGATGGTGAAGCATTTAAAACAGGAGGGAACTGCACAAAGCTCCAGTGATCTATTGAAGATGTGTGTGAAGATGGGAGCCAACTGGTTGGCACAGACTTTCAGACAGGAGGGGTCACAGTGTCTGGGCCTGGTGCCTTACTGATCTTTTGTTTTCTAAAAAGGCAACACACATCTCTTTCACAGGTCCTCAGAGGTGGTGGGCTGATGGGAGGAGAGATAATCCTAGAGGAGGCAGCTACTGGTTGCAGGTCCAAGATGAGGTGAGAGTGGGGTGAGTTCTGCCTCCCAAACCCACAATAAAACTCATTCAGCTCATCAGCCAATTGATAGCTCTCCACAGCAGGGGGGTAGTCTCCTGTACCCGGTGATGTTCTGTAGGGTCCTCCAAACTGACTGGGTCATTGGCCAGACTGATTTTTTAGCCTTTCAGAGTAGCTCCTCTTTGCTACTCTGATCTTCTTTGTCAGTGTGTTTCTAGCCTGGTTATACAGGGTCCCCACTCCTGTAGGCCTCCTCTTTGGCATGACAATATAGTTTGAGCTTCACTGTGAACGAAAGTTCAGACTTTTTACATCTGAGAGAAAAGAAAAGAATCTCCATGAAACAGGGAATGACATTGATAAGGTTGCAGCCTACCTTGAAGTATTTCATAAATAACATTAGCAGAGTTGTACACTCTTGTATGGTGGTGTTGTTTTTGTGTTAGCAGAATTGTACAGCTAACGTCAGGACTATTAACAATTAGTAACCCTGACAGGGTTATTTTTAACTCTTGCCAGTGAGTAAAAGCCACTTAGATACTGACTGTTGTCCAGTCTCTTGCTCTTGCATGGGCCATGCTGATGCTTTAGTTCCGTGTGTATGTATCTTTACATGCTTTTGCTGGACAGGTCATAGTCATATAAATGTAGGTGTATGGGACAAATGTCTTCTGACTATATATCATGATAGGTACGTAGGGGTGTGTTTAGTCCATGTCCTTGTGCACAGCTTGTTCACAACTGCAGTAGGCAAGTGCAGCAAGTTATTAAGTCCAAACCTTAGTTAAAACTTCCAAGGATGTGAGGGCACAGTACTGTCAATGTGCAGCTGGAACACTGGCACCCTCATCAACAGACTACTATGCTCTGAACAAGATCTAAGAAATGTCTGCGCAGATTCTCAGTCATCCAGGTCATAATAAGCTGAAAAAAAACTTGGTGGATGGATACATCTCCTATATCTTGAAAAAAAATTAGAAAAAATCAACTAGACTAGATTTCTAGGTCTCATCCAAGAGGCTTTTTCAGTTCTGACCTGCACCAGTTCTTAGTCAGCCTTCTGTTGATATGCAGCAGGAAAAAACCTGGGGCTGTGAAATTTTGCCTTTTTCATTAAATCCAGGCTCTCTTCATTTGCCAGTACAGTACAAGTTTGTATCTGCTCTGAGATCGGGGGGGTTCTAGTCAGCCTTCTGTTGATATGCAGCAGGAAAAAACCTGGGGCTGTGAAATTTCATGTCATTTACTATTCTGGCTGCTATTCATCTAGAATCACACACATACGCAGTGTGTCATGTTTCGTCTATTTATTCACTGCTGGCTATGTATTTTTATACAATATGTAAACAACTATGTTGTATTATCACTTCCTCCTTTTTTCTGTTTGCTGCCTGCAGCTGTCCAAACGATTCCTCTTCAAATTCAGCACTGAAGACAGTCTGTTCCAATTAAGCCTGCATCATAAATGCAACGAGAGAATGTGACAAAAACACAGCCTGAAAAAAATCTTTTAAGATGTCTATGTCCAGACTTGAACTACTGAGACCTTTATGTCGAGCAAAGGCAATATGCACAGGATACTAATGTATTATTCATAACTGTTGGCTATAATGGGCCTATTGAATGGACAAAAATGAGAGAGACAAAATGTTAGCAAATGAAGACAAAACTTGTCACCAACACAACAGTTTTTAGCATAAGCTGAAAACCTTGTTTTATAAATTAGTTCCATTTTGTTCTGTGCAACTTGCAGCATTTCTGCATTAACCCATGTTTTCCTATTAGCCAATATTTTCTGTATTTGCAACCCATTTCTGTATTTAGTTGTGTTATCTGCATTTGCACATATTATGCTGCATATATGTTGTCAAATAGGTGAAGGTTGCTTCTTCACTTTCTGTGTTTTGTCTATTTGCCTGTGTAATTTTAGTTGCAGTGCACTGAGCTCTCAGGGCCACCATAAATACAGTATCTGTGCTGGATTTCTTTTGGACTTTCACATATTTTAAAAAGAGCCCCCGGGGCTCTGTGACTATGTACCCCCAGTTGGTTCTAATGGGCAGAAGCTGTTTTGAAAACCTGCATTAATGTGTGCATTAACAAAGCTGCTGGAACACACACATGCCCCGAGTTGAACTTGTGCAATAAGTAGGTGAAAATAGTTCTGGTTTGTCTGATGTGAAACTTAAGGCTCCGGTGTTGGTATCAGAATCAGAATCAGAATCATCTTTAATGGCCAAGTATGTTTGAACATACAAGAAATTTGACTCTGTGGTTTGACTGCACTGGCCTTTGCTGTGTTCATTAGTGTTTGATTTGTCCAAATCCCTGTTGGCTTCACCTTTGTTCACTTGGATTCAATTAGATTTACAAAGAGGCTGCCGAAGTGCTGAGGACATCAAAGCCCATGGTGTTTTTGTTTTGGCATACTGTCCAATACTTCAGATGTATTTAACAAGTATATTGTGGTTATTTGTTTATTATTATTTATCTGGATCCCCATTAGCTTCTAATACAGCAGTCACTGATCTACCCAGGATCCACACTTTTAAAAATACATCATAAACATTATATTATAAAAATCTTTTTACACAATGACCAGTAATAGTACTAACCCAAATGTAATCATCCTAAACACAAAAGCCAAGAAAACAACAGTAACCAGCCAAATTTAAGGATGTTCATATATATATAGTAGACATTAAATGCATTATCATGTATTTCCTAGGAGTAGGAATGCTTAAGTCTGTGATTCTGTCAGGTAATTTATTCCATTCTGAGGAGCTGATTGTTTAATTGTATTGTCTTTATCTACTGTTGTAACAACCCCTTTGCTGTCTTTTTTGGCCAGGTCGCTCTTGACAAAGAAGAGATGTAAATCTCAAAGAGGCTTTACCTGGTTAAATAAAAAATAAATTATAAAATAAATAAGTAAAGACAGACAAGCGAGCAAAATATCAGCACACAAGTGCCACTATCAAGGCTGCTTAAAAGAAAAACACAATGTGAGCCTCTAAAATGTAATCTACTGCTAGCAACAATAGCACTGTAGCTAAAGAAGTTTGTACAGCACCTCTTGAGAGTTCTCACTTGAGTTTCTCCTGCTCGCATCTATACAAGGTGTATGTTCACTTGCACAATGGAAGAGCTTGGTGTACAAAAAGCGCACAGAGGAGCCTACACAAACAAAGTGGAAAAGAAAAGACTATAGTCCAAAGGTCTGACAATGGATGAATGAATAAATGAATCAATGTCACTTTCGGCATTTTCCCGTTAGGGGTTGCCACAGCATGTTGACATTTGGCACGTGTTTTACACTGGATGCCCTTCCTGACGCAACCCTAAGTCGAAGCCAGGCCGCAGTGGCGAGAGTGCTGTGCCCTAACCACTAGTCTATCAAGGAACCCCTCTGACAATAGTACACATATATCCAACCCATCCAACATAGTAAATAATAACTACACACACTTTAAAAAGAGCTGCATGTTCAGTGGAATTAATCACCACAGGAATCTTAGTCATGGTGTCCAGATAAACTGAACATTGTTCTAAGCCTACTGTTAGTAGGGTATTCTAAGCATTTTTTGCCCTCAGACATGTTGCATTGTAGGCTGTAGTTAACACAGTAGAAATGTCTAATTCAAACTGTGCTTGACTGAATGTTTTCTTTTTCTGCTTGGATTTCCTTTGAGCTTGTGCATTTGCTGTGGTACTGAAGCAACAATGGCAGTAGTGCATGAAGGACATTTATCTTAATTCATATGCTCTGCTGATTATGTTTATGTGTAATTGCCACTGTGTAATAAAAGGGTTAATCATATGTTTTTGACAGTGCATTAGCTGTCGGTTGTCACACTGGTCCTGATTTTGAGTTTCAGATGATCTTCTGTCAAACAAAATATTTCAATAACATAAGAAACATAAAACCTGCCTGTTGTTGCTTAAATTTTAGGCCATAGACGACAGGTTTTTGTTTACGCTATTGTGTGCAGCCTTAATAGGCTATGCCCTGCTGGTTTAGAATGCAGTTTTTATGGGAAAAGATGGCCCATCCACTTTTGTACTGAACAACCCAAAATACAATTTCTGCCTACATCACTGCTCCCAGTTATCATAGATTTGATAATCCTGTTGTTGTTGTGTGAACAAAGAATGTATGGACATTCTGATCAGAGGTGCTGCAGCAATATACGGGACCTGGAAAAAACGCTTCCGTGGAAAGAGTTTAACCCATGTTTTCCTATTAGCCAATATTTTCTGTATTTGCAACCCATTTCTGTATTTAGTTGTGTTATCTGCATTTGCACATATTATGCTGCATATATGTTGTCAAATAGGTGAAGGTTGCTTCTTCACTTTCTGTGTTTTGTCTATTTGCCTGTGTAATTTTAGTTGCAGTGCACTGAGCTCTCAGGGCCACCATAAATACAGTATCTGTGCTGGATTTCTTTTGGACTTTCACATATTTTAAAAAGAGCCCCCGGGGCTCTGTGACTATGTACCCCCAGTTGGTTCTAATGGGCAGAAGCTGTTTTGAAAACCTGCATTAATGTGTGCATTAACAAAGCTGCTGGAACACACACATGCCCCGAGTTGAACTTGTGCAATAAGTAGGTGAAAATAGTTCTGGTTTGTCTGATGTGAAACTTAAGGCTCCGGTGTTGGTATCAGAATCAGAATCAGAATCATCTTTAATGGCCAAGTATGTTTGAACATACAAGAAATTTGACTCTGTGGTTTGACTGCACTGGCCTTTGCTGTGTTCATTAGTGTTTGATTTGTCCAAATCCCTGTTGGCTTCACCTTTGTTCACTTGGATTCAATTAGATTTACAAAGAGGCTGCCGAAGTGCTGAGGACATCAAAGCCCATGGTGTTTTTGTTTTGGCATACTGTCCAATACTTCAGATGTATTTAACAAGTATATTGTGGTTATTTGTTTATTATTATTTATCTGGATCCCCATTAGCTTCTAATACAGCAGTCACTGATCTACCCAGGATCCACACTTTTAAAAATACATCATAAACATTATATTATAAAAATCTTTTTACACAATGACCAGTAATAGTACTAACCCAAATGTAATCATCCTAAACACAAAAGCCAAGAAAACAACAGTAACCAGCCAAATTTAAGGATGTTCATATATATATAGTAGACATTAAATGCATTATCATGTATTTCCTAGGAGTAGGAATGCTTAAGTCTGTGATTCTGTCAGGTAATTTATTCCATTCTGAGGAGCTGATTGTTTAATTGTATTGTCTTTATCTACTGTTGTAACAACCCCTTTGCTGTCTTTTTTGGCCAGGTCGCTCTTGACAAAGAAGAGATGTAAATCTCAAAGAGGCTTTACCTGGTTAAATAAAAAATAAATTATAAAATAAATAAGTAAAGACAGACAAGCGAGCAAAATATCAGCACACAAGTGCCACTATCAAGGCTGCTTAAAAGAAAAACACAATGTGAGCCTCTAAAATGTAATCTACTGCTAGCAACAATAGCACTGTAGCTAAAGAAGTTTGTACAGCACCTCTTGAGAGTTCTCACTTGAGTTTCTCCTGCTCGCATCTATACAAGGTGTATGTTCACTTGCACAATGGAAGAGCTTGGTGTACAAAAAGCGCACAGAGGAGCCTACACAAACAAAGTGGAAAAGAAAAGACTATAGTCCAAAGGTCTGACAATGGATGAATGAATAAATGAATCAATGTCACTTTCGGCATTTTCCCGTTAGGGGTTGCCACAGCATGTTGACATTTGGCACGTGTTTTACACTGGATGCCCTTCCTGACGCAACCCTAAGTCGAAGCCAGGCCGCAGTGGCGAGAGTGCTGTGCCCTAACCACTAGTCTATCAAGGAACCCCTCTGACAATAGTACACATATATCCAACCCATCCAACATAGTAAATAATAACTACACACACTTTAAAAAGAGCTGCATGTTCAGTGGAATTAATCACCACAGGAATCTTAGTCATGGTGTCCAGATAAACTGAACATTGTTCTAAGCCTACTGTTAGTAGGGTATTCTAAGCATTTTTTGCCCTCAGACATGTTGCATTGTAGGCTGTAGTTAACACAGTAGAAATGTCTAATTCAAACTGTGCTTGACTGAATGTTTTCTTTTTCTGCTTGGATTTCCTTTGAGCTTGTGCATTTGCTGTGGTACTGAAGCAACAATGGCAGTAGTGCATGAAGGACATTTATCTTAATTCATATGCTCTGCTGATTATGTTTATGTGTAATTGCCACTGTGTAATAAAAGGGTTAATCATATGTTTTTGACAGTGCATTAGCTGTCGGTTGTCACACTGGTCCTGATTTTGAGTTTCAGATGATCTTCTGTCAAACAAAATATTTCAATAACATAAGAAACATAAAACCTGCCTGTTGTTGCTTAAATTTTAGGCCATAGACGACAGGTTTTTGTTTACGCTATTGTGTGCAGCCTTAATAGGCTATGCCCTGCTGGTTTAGAATGCAGTTTTTATGGGAAAAGATGGCCCATCCACTTTTGTACTGAACAACCCAAAATACAATTTCTGCCTACATCACTGCTCCCAGTTATCATAGATTTGATAATCCTGTTGTTGTTGTGTGAACAAAGAATGTATGGACATTCTGATCAGAGGTGCTGCAGCAATATACGGGACCTGGAAAAAACGCTTCCGTGGAAAGACTGAGGGCTCCTTGGTGAGGCTGGAAACATGGCTCCACTCCCATCTATCCACCTGGGAAATCTCCGTTCCCTGGTCAACAAGATGGAAGAAATTCTTCTCATCAACAGGACTAACTCTGACTTTGCATACTCTGCTGATTTGTGCTTCACGGAGACCTGGATGAGTGACTCGATCCCGCACGGTGCGATACAAGTACTGGGCTTCCAAGTGTTCAGAGTGGATTGCGTAATGGAACTGTCTGGGAAAATGAGAGGAGGTAGAATCTGTTTCTACATAAATGAAGGTTGTTGCACAGATGTCACGGTGCTACAGAGGACATGTAACACAGACTTAGAAAGTCTTTTTATCAACTGCAAACCTTTTGATTCTCCTCATGAATTTAACAGATTCATTCTAATGGGAGTGTACATAAGACCACAGGCCCATGCTAGCGCACTACAGCTTCTGGCAGAACAGATAACTAGCGTGGAGCTAGAACATCCTGACTCTCCACTCATTGTTCTAGGGGATGTTAACAGAGCAAATCTCACCCACGAACTGCCCAAATACAGACAGCACGTCACCTGTCCCACCAGGGACAAAGTCACACTGGACCACTGCTACACAACAATAAAAGATGCCTATCACTCTGTCCCCTGCGCAGCCCTCAGACTCTCAGATCACTGTATTGTTATACCCCAGTTCTTTTACTGGACAGATCTGAATAGACAAGGAATCCGTCTTTCTTGATTTTAGTGCTGGTTTATTTACCTATACAGTGGTGTGAAAAAGTGTTTGCCCCCTTACTGATTTCTTATCTTTTTGCATGTTTGTCACACTGTAATGTTTCAGATCGTCAAACAAATTTATATATTAGTCAAAGATAACACAAGTAAACACATCATGCAGTTTTTAAATGAAGGTTTTTATTATTAAGGGAAAACAAAATCCAAAACTACAAAGCCCTGTGTGAATAAGTGTTTGCCCCCTAAACCTAATAACTGGTTGGGCCACCCTTAGCAGCAACAACTGCAATCAAGCGTTTTCGATAACTTGCCATGAGTCTGCCACAGCGCTGTGGAGGAATTTTGGCCCACTCATCTTGGCAGAATTGTTGTAAGTCAGCCACATTGGAAGGTTTTCGGGCATGAACTGCCTTTTTAAGGTCATGCCACAGCATCTCAATTGGATTCAGGTCAGGACTTTGACTAGGCCACTCCAAAGTCTTCATTTTGTTTTTCTTCAGCCATTCAGAAGTGGACTTGCTGGTGTGCTTTGGATCATTGTCCTGCTGCAGAACCCAAGTTCGCTTCAGCTTGAGGTCACAAACGGATGGCCGGACATTCTCCTTCAGGATATTTTGGTACACAGCAGAATTCATGGTTCCACTTATCACAGCATGTCTTCCAGGGCCTGATAGCTTTTCACCTCATCTGTGTGGGGGAGCCTGAAAAGCATCACTGGCAATAGAAAACCCTCCCCCCCCCCCCCCCGGGGACGGGAGTGCTGACTACAACTGCAGGTTTGACAGACACTCCCCCAGCATCCTGCTCACCAAAGAACCAGTAGCTGCTCCCCCGACAATCACCATCCTTCCCTCCAGCCCCCCCACCTCTAACAATCTGTGAAAAGGATGTGCATGTGCAAGGATCAGAAAGGCACCGGGCCCGGATGGTGTGACCCCCTTCTGCCTGATAACCTCTGCTGATCAGCTGGCCCCCATCTTCACACTCACAGGTCACTGGAGCTGTGTAAAAGTCCCCTCCTCCTTTAAACACTCCACCATCATTCCAGTCCCCAAGAAAACCTCCATCCGTGAACTGAGCGACTACAGACCTGTCACCCTGACATCTGTAGTTATGAAGTTCTTTGAAAGACTGGTGTTGGCCCACCTGAAGGACACTGTAGACCCTCTGCTAGACCCCCTACAGTCTGTCTACTGGGCAAACAGGTCAGTGGACGATGCAGTGAACATGGCACTGCATTACATCCTGCAACACCTCGACTCCCCAGGGACCTATGCACGGGCCATCTTTGTGGACTTCAGCTCAGTGTTCGACACCATCATCCCAGACATCCTCCACTCCAAACTGACCCAGCTCACTGTGCCTGCCCCCACCTGTCAGTGTATTACTAGCTTTCTGACAGACCGGAAGCAGCAGGGTAGGCTGGGGAACACCACATCCAGCACCCGGACAATTAGCACAGGTGCCCCCCAGGGATGTGTGCTCTCTCCTCTGCTGTTTTCACTCTACATCAATGACTGCAACTCGGAGGACCCCTCTGTTAAGCTCCTAAAGTTTGCAGATGACAAAACGATCATTCGTCTCATCGGAGACGATGACGAGTCAGCGTACAGACAGGAGGTTGAGCAGCTGGTCCTGTGGTGTAGCCGCAACAACCTGGAGCTGAACACGCTCAAAACAGTGGAGATGACAGTGGACTTCAGGAAGAACCCACCCTACCTTACTCACCCTCACCATATGTGGCAGCACTCTATCAGCAATAAAGTCCCACAAGTTCCTGGGCTCCACTGTCTCCCAGGACCTTGTTAGATATTAGTGAAGCAGTTAGATAATTGTTAAACATTAATGTGTTAGTAATGCAATTTAGTAAGATTTAAAGTCTGTTCTAGTCTGTTTTGTTTCAAGGTTAGCGGACAAAATGTTGATTCTGAAAAGTGAACCATGACACTAATTCTTTTCTTGTATTAATCTTGTGTTAGAATATTATGTCTGAATAAATGAATGAATGCCTTAGCTACACACCATATGACAACATACACACACATTGAAATTCTTCATTTTGTTATAACTAGGGAAAAATTGCATCTGCTCAAAGCATGTGGAGCACTAGATAAGAGATGGAGTCTTCGGATTGACTTCGTCTGGGGATTTTTTTTGTAATCTTTCTGGGTAAGGGGTTAGCCTAAACCTTATAAATGTATTAGGTTGTGTGTGGCGGGGGGACTCCACTTTCCAGCAGCCTGTGTGTGTGTCTGGAAAAGGGAGCAACCTGGGTTGTGTTTGTAATTTTGCCTGTGGTTAAAATAAACCAGCACTAGATGAAGAAAGATGGAATCCTTCGTTATTCAGAGCTATCCAATTAAAGAACTGGGGTACAACAATTTGGTGCTGTGACCTTCGGAATTGGCTGAACTCTGTGGGGACGGTCCAAACCGGGTTGCCGAATTCAAGTCGGGAGTGGACGGACCCACAGATCAACATTTGCCGGCAATAATTACAAGTGAGCAGGAACCTTTTACACATAATTCCTGCATATTGGATTTTACAAAATTGTGTTGATCTGTGTGGACTGTAAATTCCTGATTTAAAAATTGGATGATTACCGTAAGGATAATATAACATTTTTATTTTGAAAATGTGCTGACACTGTTTTGCCACACGTAAAGTTGCAGATCACATAGTCTCATTTGAGGGATATCACCCAGTACTTTGTTGCAACATGTGAGACATGTAATCAGTTCAGCCCCAGAGCTGCGCTGAAGGCGGGGCCAGGGGGATTTCCAGTTCCAGATGCTCCTTGGAAAGAGATTGTTGTTGATTTCACAGACATGGGAGCTGATAAAAGAGTTGAAGGAAAATTATATTTACTTGTCTCTGTGGATCTGTTTTCTAAATGGGTAGAGGCTTTACCCACAAAAACAGAGACTAGTAAATAGGTAATCAAGTGGCTCACTAGGGAAGTGATCCCCCGGTTTGGGGTATTTGAGACTATCAGATCTGATAATGGAACGCACTTCTCAAACGATGATCTACGTCTGGTTGAGCTGATGTTTGGGATAAAACATAAGTTTGGGGCTGTCTATCACGCAGCCTCTCAAGGGCTTGTTGAGCGTTCAAACAGAACTATAAAGGAAGGGCTCACTCAATGTGAAAAACCAGTTTATTGCATGGGTCTTACAGATGCAAAATAAAGGGATGTTTGGGGACAGTGACAGTCTTCCCCAACAAGGGGACGCTATGGGACTATTTTTGAAGCAAGCCTCTCTTGCTGCTGTGAAAGCTAGACAGGAATTCAGTAACTGTACTTTTTTGACAAGAAAAAGTTGAAGCAAGATTAAAACAGGCGGAGGGTTTTATTGCTGATTGTACATGCTTTTTAGGGAATTTCAAGTGTTTTCAGTCTCCTTCAGCCAGTTCATGCAAGTCACAAATGCCAGTTGAAGTTATTTCTCCGAGTGGCACTGTTGTTCCAGTGCAAGCTGCACCGTCTAGCACAGATTGCAGGGTGCAGTTCATACACACACAGCCATCTTCCCCACGATCTCCACGTGGAGAAGAGAAGAATGGAAGGAGGAGAATGGAAGCCTATAGTAAAGAGTCGCTTATCTAGGTCAGATGCCACAAAGTGCAACACAGGGCATGGCGCCCCTGGTGGTTGTACAGGGAGGAATTCTACACACAGCCTCATTTCCAGGAGGTAAGACTGACAGACGTAGAGCACAGACTTATCTAAATGAGTTAAAATCTGGCTGTTTAGACCAGTCCACAACTCCAGTTGTCGGTGCATGCGCTTTGGCCTCTTTGAGAGAGGAGGAAGATCGGCACCTTTGGATGTTTCAGTGCTGGCAATGTCTCATGGTAGTGATTCCAGCTGGGATGGCACAGTGTATTTCTCATCACTTTGTTACAATACGTGGATGACCTTTTGTTAGCGGCTCCTGACTCAAACCATAATGACAGCCACTGGCTCTTTGCTGTCACATTTAGCCTGGAATGGCTTCAAGGTTTCCAAGGACAAACTGCAGTTCGGGAGACCTTGAATCTCCTTTCTGGGACGTGTGATGTCTGCTTCTGGCCAAAAAAAACTGATATTCTTTCACATTCCAAGCCCTCCACTGTTAAAACCATGATGCAGTTCTTAGGGCTTATTAATTACAGCAAGAATTTTGTGCCCGATTTCACCGGCCTTGTGGCACCTCTCCATGCCATGCTTACAGAGGCAGGATACAAGAACTATGGTTCTACTCTGTTGTGGACTCCACAAGTAGAGGAGGCTTTTGTTGCCATTAAACAGGCACACGCATGTGCATGTGCTTTGCATGCTCCTGACTACTCCCAGCCTTTTCATTTGGATGTTGAACGGCACTGTGCCTATTTCAAAAGGGGGAGGAAAGTAGAGGACACAACCGAAAGGTGTTGATGTACTACAGCTCTAAGTTGGACAATGCTGAAAAGGGACATCCAACTTGTGTGAGACATGTCACTGCAATCGGTCGAGTGATACTGAAAACCTCACATATCACAATTGGTTATCAAAACTGTTGTACACACCACACATGCTGTCAGGGCACTTCTGGATTCCAAAGCTTTTACATTGTCTGCACATAGGACCCAGAACTTACAACTTACAAAAGGGAACAAACATGGCTACGCAGATGGTCACTGGGCAGGATCATGATTGCGTGAGCAAAACAGACACAGAGATGAGACTGCATGAGAACCTGCATAAGGAACTGTTACCTAATGCAGAGGTAACATTGTATGGTCACAGTCATCAGACTGCCACTGGCAGTCTAGTTGCTTCATACGCTGTGGTCGAGGACACAATGGTACTTAAGAGTACTGCAAGCTGATGTGATCCCACAGCCAAGTTCAGCTCAAATGGCTGAGCTGATTGCTCTTATAGAAGCGTGTCGGTTGTCAAAAGGCAAAGTTGTAAATATCTACACAAATTCTGCATATGCGGTACAGGCAGTACATGTAGACCTGTGCCACTGGAGAAGAAAAGGTTTTGTGACTTCAACTGGCTATCCGGTAAAACACTTGCAGCAGTTACTGGAATTAGATCAAGCATTGTTGCTACCAAAGCAGGTGGCAATTATTAAGTGCAAGGGACATCAGAAAACAGAGACTCAGATAAACAGAGGTAATAATGCAGCTGATTTGGCTGCCAAGGTAGCAGCTGAGTATCAGGTAGCTCACGGAGCTATGAAAGGGATCCAAGACCTACGGGGTCAGAGCTTTGGAAGCTCAGTACAGAAAGGGATCTAAGACCTAAGGGGTCAGAGCTTTGGAAGCTCAGTACAGAAAGGGATCCAAGACCTAAGGGGTCAGAGCTTTGGAAGCTCAGTACAGGCAGGATCCAGACCTAAGGGGTCAGAGTTTAAGCTGCCTAGTACATGCGCTCAGGACCTAGGAGGTCCAGCTCAGGCAGCTAAACAGATGAGTCAAGACCCTGCAAAAGGGGGTCATGTTCATGAGACAGAGTTGAGCTTGCAGACTATTAGGGAAATACAGAATAAAGCTGCTCCTACTGAAAAGCAGGCATGGCTAGGCAAAGAGGCGTCTAAGAATCAGACAGGACTGTGGAGAAACCACGAAGGTAAAATAGTAACCCCAGCAGGACTACTGAGTCTGCTGTGTCGAGGCACACAGCAGAGGACACTGTGCGAGTTCCAATATAAATAGTCTGATCTCTCAAAAC
Source organism: Monopterus albus (assembly GCF_001952655.1). Lineage (NCBI taxonomy): Eukaryota > Metazoa > Chordata > Actinopteri > Synbranchiformes > Synbranchidae > Monopterus > Monopterus albus. The sequence goes on from NW_018128152.1 coordinate 805,528, forward strand.
TGGCGGCATCTGCATTTGAAGGATATCACCAAATACTTTGTTGCAACATGTGAGACATGTAATCAGTTCAACCCCAGAGCCACGCTGAAGGGGGGCTAGGGGGATTTCCAGTTCCAGATGCTCCCTGGAAAGAGATTGTTGTTGATCCTGTAGAACCAGAGCCATAGTTAGAAGAGGATCTACACTAGTGTAATATCTATCAGAGAACAAAAACGTTGACAGGGACTCTCAACGTTTTTGTTCAGACAAAATGTCTAGTCTGGCAAGTTTAAGCAGTCGTCCTGGCATGGTTCTCTGTGTTCTGGGCCTTGTTAGCCTAGTTATAGTGGTACTCATATTGTGGTGGGACACAAGGTCCCACATACACCATGAGAAAAGAGCTAATGTCCTGATTCCACCTGAGTTGTTTTTAATTTGGGTAAAACTTCCACTTTAATGGTAGATGCATCTGACATTCTTGATTGCTCTGGGTGGCCTCAGCAAGAGCAATTAAGACAGTTTGATAAATACATTTGTATACTGTCCTATGTCCAGTTTAATATGCGGTCATTATTTTGTTCTACGCTCTGTGTGTATTATGTCCATTTTAATGTTCAGCATCTTACTAATCTTACCAGAGATTTAGTTGTTGGGTTTCAGGAGCAACTGGCAGCCACTTCTCTTATGTCGTATCAGAACAGATTGGCATTAGACTTCATTCTGGCTGAAAAAAGGAGGTGTTTGTACTTTGATTGCGCAACAGTGTTGTACTTACATTCCTAATAACACTGCTCCTGATGGCTCCATTGCTAGGGCCCTGACAGGGTTAAAAATCTTATCAGAAGAGATGGCTGATCAATCAGGAATTAAAAATTACATAGATGATTGGTTTGATAAAATTTTTGGCAAGTGGAAAAATTTAGTGGTTTCTTTGCTTACATCTTTGGTGGCAGCAGTTACTTTGCTGACCCTGTGCAGATGCGGCTGCATCCCCTGCATTAGGCATCTTTGTCTAAAGTGTATTACCACTGCCACTGATAATAGATATCCATTGACTCCTGCCTATGAGATGGTTCAATACCAATATCCATGGGAAACAATGCCCATGATCTCACTCACTGAGCCCGGTGAGTCTGAGATTGAAGAGGACCCCTTGGACGGGGAAGAAGACCGTGATCTCCCTTCATACTATTACTAAGGGTTAACACATACCCACATATATTCTTGCATGCATGTAGGTGGCATGGACTCATAGGCTTGTAATTGATTCTGATTATTGAGTAGAATTTTGTGATAAATGTGTGATAATGGCATATGATGTTTAGTCTCCGGCATAATGGATTTCTCCTGCAAATGTTATGATTAACCAATGATTGTTTGCTACAAGTTCTTTAGACAGTTCCACATTTTTGTTTGAAAAATGCTATAATTGCAATGAAGACCAGCTTACACATAGAAGCTTACATATAGGACCACAGCAACGAAGACTCAGCTTACATCCATTATTTTATGTTATTTCAGATTTTGCCCTAGATACTCAGCTCTGGGCTTTCCCTGGAGGGGGTGGTATGAGGGGCCTCTCTCCTCCTTGGATGTTTCATTTGGGGACAACAGGGACATTTGCTTTAGGTTGTCACAATAAAAATTGTGTCAAAAAGGGGAATTTGTTAGATATTAGTAAAGCAGTTAAACATTAATGTGTTAGTAATGCAATTTAGTAATATTTGAAGTCTACTCTAGTCTGTTTTGGTTCAAGGTTAGCGGACAAAATGTTGATTCTGAAAAGTGAACCATGACGCTAATTCTTTTCCTGTATTAATCTTGTGACAACATACACACACATTGAGATTCTTCATTTTGTTATGACTACGTAGAAATGCAGCTGCTCTAAGCATGTAGAGCACTAGATAAGAGATGGAGACTTCAGACAGACTTCATCTGGGTAAGGGGTTAGCCCAAAACTTATAAATCTATTAGGCTCTGTGTGGCCAGGGACTCCACTTTCCAGCAGCCTGTGTGTGTGTCTCTGGAAGGGGGAGCAACCCGGGTCGTGTTTGTAATTTTTACTTGTGGTTAAAATAAATCAGCACTAAATGAAAAAAGACGGACTCCTTCGTTATTCAGAGCTGTCCAATTAAAGACCTGGGGTTTTACAACCTGAAGTGGACGTCCAACATCAGGACCATCACCAAGAAGGCACAGCAGAGGATGTACTTCCTGCGCCAGCTCAGGAAGTTCGACCTGCCCCAGGAGCTGCTGATACAGTGCTATAGGGGAATCATCGAGTCTGTTCTCTGCACCTCCATCACTGTCTGGTTTGGCTCAGCAACCAAACAGGTCAGGAACAGACTTCAGCAGACACCCAGGACTGCAGAAAAGAATTATTGGTGTGAGGCTGCCCTTTATGGAGGACTTGTACACCTCACGGAGAGGATCACTGCAGACCCACACCCGTGACGCAATCTGTTCGAAGTCCTCCCCTCTGGACGGTGTTACAGGTCACTGTGCATTAAGACAACCAGGCACAGGGACAGGGCTATCACCCTGATGAACACATGACCCCACGATAGTATGACTGGACAATAACCCTCAGCAAAATACCCATAAATGTACATTGTATAGTCTGTTCAGATCCATACAGGTCTCAATTTTTAACCATCCTGTTATGTTGCAGATCAAATTGACCCATTGTAAACTTAAAAAATTTAAAAACAATAGTTAAAAGTATTTTATTGGTATGAAACTTCTTCTGCTTGGCTTAATAGGTGTAATCAACATATAAAATGAAAATGGTTCATTTCACTATTTGCATCCTCCCCCTGCATGCTTATATTACAAAGATACTCTTCAATTTGACCCTGAACAGAAGAAGTGTCTCATGTTCATTTATCAACATCACTTCATAAAAAGAAAAAATTTCAAAATGTAAAATAAAACTTAAAAAAAATTAAAGTCATGTAAAAATAATGTATTTTATATGTAGGTATTTCCAAAGTACATTAAAAAAAGTTTTAACATGCATTTTTTATGAAAAATGAGTGCATTGTCCTCACTGAACCGTAATCTGTGAGAGAACACCACTGCACTAAATAGTGACTGAAATGGTTAGTAATGGTAAAATTAACCCAGGACTATCACTGCTGTTCCTGAGAAATGAACATAACAGGTGGGTTAAGTATTCTATTTTTATTCCTACTTGGTTTTACACTGGCAGATGTTTTTGTAAAACTGGCGTCTGCATTGTTTACTGCCTGTTTATACTGCTTATTTTGCATTGTTTGCATTGTTTGTTACTGGTTAATACTGCTTATTTTGTTATATTACACAGCCTTATGCTGGTTTACTGCTTACTCGCACCTTGCATGGCGATATGTACATACACATTGAGAGCCGATGTACCAGAGTCAAATTCCTCGTGTGTCCGACACACCTGGCCAATAAAGCTGATTCTGATTCTGATTTTTGCTAATCTAGTCAGGCACAGGCATCAGTTCCTGTTATAATACTACCAGGTGCATAAAACATAGCAGAGTCATAAGCATATATTAGAATTTTTAAGATTTTTTTGAAACACACAGAGTAAGGCAAACTACCACAGAAAACAATTACTGTATTTATTGGCTCACATACACATACAAACAGACATAATAGACAAAAGAGCATAATTTTGCATGTTTTTCTGCCTTACCTAAATAATGTCAAGATAGATGCCATCTCTCCAGGTGCCCACTAACACCATTAGTAAAGATGCCAGGCAGAATAGATGGTAAGCCATGGGAATGACACAACCATTTCACACTCATGTTTCAGGTGCCATGGATTGTAGACACAGTGGGGAATAATTTGATTTGTCCTTTGATTCCTGTTTAGAGAACAGTACCTCTGATGAGAGCAGTGAATACACTGAGCTGAGGGTGTTCTGTTAATCTGACAAAATTCCTCAGAGACTACTTCTCATCCATCCTTCTGTGTTTACCACAGAGTAATGTGTGTAACAGGGAACAGACCTCTGTGAGAGACTTAATAATAATAGAACAAACTGAGGAGAACTTCAATTTCACGTGCTGACCTTATCCACTGGCAGCTTGTACATGCCTAGCTGCCCCTTTCTCCCAGTTCCCTGCCTATTAACTCAAAGGTCAATAAATACATGACCACACTGAATAGATTTTAGAAGCTGTCACTTGCTGGCATTTTCAGAGAAGTATTTTACTCAATTAACTCCAATGAAATCATTTGCTCTGACAGATGTCAGAGTGTGTTATATTTGCTAATTTTCTTGTTTAAGTTTATATAAAATTTAAAATATTTTCACAAGGACATTTTATTTATTAAATTTAAAGGTGGACTTGATTCATTAAATTAACAGAGGTAAGACATGTATCCAATATGTCCACTTTCAAGTAAATTCATTAGCATGTGGTGTAACTTTTAGCCCCACTAACTTGGGAAGAGTGCAGAGGTTACATCATTTAAAGCTAGTAATTTAGTTATTAGAGTGGCTCAACAATTGTGAAAAGTAAATTGGTCTTTTAAAAGGTTACCTGTTCTGACCCAGGGCCATCTCTCAGGGATATAAAAATGACATCTTGTTAAGTGATTGGACAGACACATTTCAGCAGCTATTTTCATTGCTGCACCCTTAATTATTAAATATTAAATATTCTCCCCCTTCTTGAAATCAACCTCTAATGGATGATTTTTTTCACAGAGGCACTGGTTTGGAAAACCAGAGAGGAGAGAGTGGCAGGAAAGTGTCAGACAAGAGGGAAATGAGCTGAGAAGGAGTAGAAGCTTTGAGTAAAAGGGTCAGTGAAAACATCAAGAGAGGCTCTAAGGACAATGTTGTAAATAAGCTGAAATCCATGTTTGTGCCTTAACAGGCTTACCAAGCAATTACAGCTGCTTGTATTCCACAAGGTCCCTCTAGCCATTTGTTTGAAACCATTTCATCACAATCACAAGAAAGGAAATTAACATTACTGGCTCAACTTCGACATCCTGAGGGCAAATGGATATCGGACCTTAGCTGATGTCTTCTAGGGCAACATTGATTTTTATACACATTTGTGCATTCTCATTCAAATAAGTGTCCTCTGGGAGAGCTAGCAAAGGGCTCAGCTGTAATGAGAATACGAAAGAAGCTGTGTTATTAGTCACAGATAAAGATACATTATATGCCAGACTTACTTGGCCTCTGGGGCTTTACTGTATTTTAATTTGACTGAGGTTTTCTTTTTTCCCTTCTATGCCATTGAGAATAACAGTTTAATCAATTCCCTATGAGCCTGAAAAATAGAAAGAAAAGGCAATTACTGAAGGAGAAAATATGATAAGGCTGAAGAATTGAACTCCAACTGTCGATAGAAGATGGATTAGTTTTGTTCAGTTAGGTAAGACAAACAGGCTTTATACGGTATTGTCTGGTTAAGGAAAATAAAACGCAAACAATAAGTTAATGTGAAGGTCTAAGTCACATGCACAGAGCTGTACTTAATACATGACTGTGTGAAGCAATCAGTGAACTTAATAAACTAATGTACCTGCTATATATCATAAAATCAAAGGAGAGTCACTGATAACAGATAAAACTGCTTTCATACCTTCTATCTACAGCCGGCTTTCATGGGCGTTCATGAAATAGTGTTATTTATAATTATCAGCAGCAGAAGGCCAAGTAACAGATTTATTCTATTTCTACAACAAACAACAGTTGTTATCTTTCTGTTTGCTTCATTTTTCACCCATTTTTGACCTGACTTCTCCTAATGTTCCCAATAAAGCAGTCTCTACATTATCATGTAGGGCAGGCTAATGTAACATTAAAAAGCCACTGCTTTTCCTTTTTTTCTGACTTATCCACAATGTTACAATGATGAATTATCATCTTAGATGTGACCTAATGCTCAAAGAGTGCAGTTTATATGCAATATGTTCTAGTACTTCTATGCAGAAGCAACTCGGTTTATACATGTTTTGCAAATTTTCTTTAGCAAATCTTTTTTCTAACAAATTGAAGTAATTCATGAAAGTTTAAGGATTTCCTTGAATTGTCATGATCTTCAGGCAGTTGCATGTTCATGTGAGCTTGCCTGACCTCCACCAGTGGCCCCACCATATTGGCAAAATATTATATTGCCCTGTTTGTTATGTATATTTTCAATAAAGCTTATAAAAAAAGACATCCACCGGTGCCATTGTAAAAGTGGACCAGAGGATGTAGAGAAAAATACAGGGTCTGAGGTTACTGCATGTCCGGGAATGTTCCTGTACAGGGACTCACTGTTTTACCTGACCAGGTCTAACCTACAAGCAGCCAGCCTGTGAAGACCCCACAGTGGTGAATGATCAGCTCATCAATGCTGGATTTCCCTGGAGCACAGGACCTGTTTGTTTTGACTGTTTGAGGCCAGTGTGTCTACCACGTGATGTGATGCTGGTTTAACGAGCAGATTACCTTCCGAATATATTTAGTTTCCTACAGCAATGGAGAATATGTTTATGCTTTTTGTCCTGACATAATGCAACTATTCATTACTGCCCATTTTGATTTGATCAAATTAAATTATGGGTTGAAACATTTTGATGTGTGTGCCCTCTAGCGGTTGTGTTACTATGGAGAAAAACAAAAAGCATGTTCTACCTGTAAGACAATATTAGCTTACATAACCCAATTTGTTCAGTTCAGTAATTTCACTTGAGTTTTAGTTCAGGGCTATGATGCTTATTAAAAGTCTATGTAAAAAAAAATGCAGAATTAGTAAACACATGGTAATTATTTATTTGTTTGTTTGATTGTTTAAACATCACTACACAACCCCTTTGCACCAAACTATCTAGCAGGTTGTTAAGGGCACTTTTTTGTCCAGGCCTGCGGAAAGGGAGAGGGAGTTATTTTAGCATGGGGGCCACAGTCCCTTCTGGTCCTGCCCTTGAGGGTCCCAGTGACTGCAGTGACTTTTGTGTTGCTGTTCCTATTATTATGTGTCTCATGATGATGGTCTGTTATGACATTTTTCTGTCACCATATTAAGGAGCAGTAATGGAGCTCGGAGGACCTTCTCATTACGACATGCCTTTGGGTGCTCCATTCATCTTTGAAGGAGCACCAGTCCCCTTCTCTGCTGTTATTATGCAGCAGCTCCTCTAAGATCAACTGCTCAGCTGTCACAGGCCTCCAGAAACACAGTAGATTGTGGGGCTGATGGAGGCCAATTTCACACTCTGGAAGCCATTCCAGCTTATAGGCTTTTTTCTGCTTGAAGGCTGACTCTTAGCTGTCCAAAATGACAACAAATCCTTTTCTGCCCCTGGAGGTGTTGACTGTGCCACTTTGTTAACATTCTTGGATCAGGATGGCTCCTTGGGGTCTGACTTTATGGGCAGCCACTTAGTCTACACCCAGAGGGCTTTAGGGACCTGCAGTTAGAACAGCGGCTCACAATCCACTGATGATGACGCTGTTTTTAATATGAAAATTTAATGTTTCCTAGCTAGAAGACGCACTCTAATTTAAAAGCCCTGACAAATTATTTAGTAATATTTTAAATAAATATTATTATAAATGAAAAAAACTCAGATTGTCATATGCCTTGCTCATATCAAGTAGTGGTGGAACTGTTTATTTGAGACATGTATTCTTGTCAACACCCCGTGTTTTCCCTGTCATTCCAGACCCAGCCACTTATTCACTTTTCTTATTCTCATGACCCACACTCACCTGTTTGCGGTCTGTGTAACCACCCAGTCAGTGCAGCATATAAAACAGCCTGCATTCATTCAGATCCACATTATGCATGTACAGTAACAGCATCTTTTGCGATGTTCCAATGGTCATATCTGTATCCCTGTTTATTATGTTGTTTGCCTCACCTATGTATGAATGCTTGTACCCCCTTGGAGCTGGCCTGGGGACTTTTCTTCCTACAAGGATTAACAGATTAGCTGAGTAATTTTGTCAACAATTTCACATGATCCTGGATCTATAGGTTCTTCAGAATTCTCGTAGGACTTGTTGTCATGGCATCTCAAACATACTCAGGAGCATGTTTATTCAAGATATGTTTATTAAACAAGATAACCTCTCAGATTTAACTAGTTTTTAATCCATTTTTAATCGAATATTTCAGTTGGGAGCAAAGTGGACTGTGGATTTTGATGCTTTCAATGAGGGTCTTTGCATTCTACATTCTGCACGGGTAGGCACAGAAGCTCAAGGAGAAATTCCTGGGTGCACTGTATAAAACTGTGCTTTCTTAGCTGCGATGCTAATGTTGCTAGTAGTAAAACTGTTTTCCTAAATATTCCTGGTAGTGGCACTTTATCTGAGGATCATATTGTACAGTGTGGGAAATTAAGAGACACATGTAGGCTAACTGGTTCAATGTCAGTTCAAGCAATGGTCAACAGTGATCAGCTGTTCGCAACAAAGGTCAGCACAACCGATGTAAAAGTTCAAATAATTTGAGCTTTCGGCATGCCCCTGCTTTTGACTGCGCAACGAGGACATCTGCACAGCACACCACATACACAAGGGGAATTTGTTGGGTTTTTGTCAATAATAATAATAATAATAATAACGATGTTTAAACCTTACTATGCAGAGTACCCTGAGATGATTTTTGTTGTGTGATTTGGCATTCTATAAATAGAATAGAACTGAAAACTAAAAAGTGTAGTTCAAATTTATTGCAAACCTAAAAGGTTTTATGGGGTACTGTATTTATTCATTAATTTGTTGCTTTAGCCTATTTGAGTTTTTTAATTCAAGCTAAATCAGTATGTTAATAGGGAAAATACCAGACTTTGCTCCTTTTTTAAATCTCATTTTTCCATTTTATGGAGGGATTTGTGCAAACCAAGTTGCATAAACCACCTAACAGAAGATTAGTCAAACCAAAAATGCAAATGATCTTTTTGTGAAAAACATTAATTGCTCTGGTACTAAAAAGTTGCATCTTGTAAATTAATTTTCTGCAACGCTGATAAAAGCATTCAGCACCACCTTTTTTGTAAATTGATGCCATCTGTTAAGTATTTAAACCTACAACAGATTTTTCAGTGACCATAGCACTAATAAAGTATGTTATAACCTTATGAGTTAATATGAAGCTCAGCTGAAGTTCAGTAGGAAAGACTATCCTTATACTTTCTGTATATTATTATACCCACTCTCTTCCTCTCTGTGCTAAACCAATCACCTCATTCACCACCAGTTTTCATTAGATCCTCTACTGAGCACATCAGAATCCTGCTTCACATTAGATCCATCTAGCCTTTCAGCAATCACTCAGTTCTTCAGTAGCCGGCCTGCCTTTAAAATGATGATGTCACAATTGGGCTTACCGCCAAAGTTCCTCTCATACAATATCTCTAAAGCTTTCCCTATTTTGAACATTATGTCAAATAACTTTAAATGTGATCACTTTCCATGCCTTGTCTTCAATTGTATCTCACTGTTATATGTTGATATGTCAACATTCATTTGGCATTGTGTTTCTGCTCTACCTGCAACTGGAAATTTCAAAACTGTGCGCCAAAAGACACCAAAGCTCTGTGGTATGCCCACCTGATGAAACTGACCTGCACTCATTGTTGTTTGAAAGTTTAATTGATTGATATGATTAACTTGTCTGAGTTATTTTGACTCCCACAGATATAATTATAATTTAGGAACGCCATTGCCTCTGCTTTGTACTGCTCTGTTTGAGCTCCTTATCAGTCAAACAAATCATTCATTATGGAGCAGCAGCATGTGTATTTGATACCTGCCATTTCAGCTACATGATTAATCTACTCAAAGCTGGACAGGGCAACTTTGTTCATTCTGCAATCAGAAAATGACAGTGAGAAAAGAAGAGAGAGTGAGAAGAGAAAGTGTTTGGTGTCCATTCTTCCGGGTTGCAAGGGAGAACAGACGTTTACTGCTCCTGTCTGTTCTACAATTTTTCACATCTTCTACATTTTCAAGTCTTTGAACAAATTCTACAACTATTAAAATGCCCCCAAGAGGGAAAAGAGCTAATAAATCAGAAGCGAATGAGGATGTTGAGGCTGAAGAAGATTCTATTTCAGTGGCGGAAGTAACAGATGTTGAGTCAGCAGAAGCAGATGTACACCGCACTGTTGAGCCAACAACAAGACAACTTCAAAGGTTTTGTGCAACTACTTATGGAGACAAATAACAAGAGACTCGACGACATGACCAGAGAAATACAGGAGATAAAAATGAGTTTGCAGTTTACCCAGCGAGATGTGGATGTGATTAAAGCAGCCATGGGTGAACAGAAAATACAAACCAAGGAAACAAGGGGTGAGGTCTACAAAACTTGTGAGAGTCTAATAGCCATAACGGATAAAATGGAGCATTTGGAAGTACAGTCCAAGCGAAAAAACCTGATCTTCGAGGGAATCAAGGAGTCAGCTGGAGAAAGCTGGACGGATGCGGAATGTAAGGTGAAGGAAATATTAAAGGATAAACTGCAAATTCATCAAGAAATTGAGATGGAGCGAGCTCACAGAGTCGGGAAACCTTCTGATCGGGGACCGAGGGCGGTGATGGTAAAGTTGATGAAAGAGAAAGATAAGGCACACATACTGCAACAAGCAAAGAAGCTTAAAGGACCTAATATTTATATAAATGAAGATTACACCGAGTCTGTGAGGAAGAGAAGAAGGGAGTTGATGCCGAGGTTAAGGGAGGCCAGGGCGAAGGGAGACATCGCGTTCCTGTGGTATGACCGACTAGTGACCCGACCTCGGAACCAGAAGCCAGGACCCATGACCAGCACGCCAAGGACCAGTATGCCGAGACAAGGAGAGTATGAAGGGGTCGCTGGACCCTCAGCTGTATGAAGAAACACACAGGTATATTGATATCTGCGAGGGCAGATGAGCATTGGAACTAACAATTAGCAGGAACCAACAACAAGTATGACCCACATACGGAATGAGGAACCAACAACAAGTATGACCCACATACGGAATGAGGCAAGTGATTTGCTACAGAGGTTAATAGTTTTTGAGGGATTGGATCTGGAACTGAACACAATTGGAGACACCGAACAACATTATAATGAATGGGACGATGATTTTGACCGTGAAATAAACCTTTTTTAAGAACTTTGAAAATAACTGCAAGTATTACACGGATGAGCAGTTAAACAGCAATGTTAAGACTGAAAACAAATTATCACTAATTCACTTTAATAGCAGAAGTTTATACGCAAACTTTCAGAGTATAAAACATTATCTTAGTAGTCTTAAACATTCTTTTAATATAATTGCTATTTCTGAAACTTGGATGAATAATGT